>NC_090888.1:4354136-4384136 GCF_036669925.1 Montipora capricornis | reverse complement strand
AGATAATCTCCTTGCCTGGGTGTCGATCGCGAAAAAATAATAGGGAGTTTAAGCAACATTGACCTCTACGGCAACGTCCACGCCACAAAGCAAGAATATAATTGGTTACTGAAAAAAGGAAAAATACTCGTGCTGCACGTGGAGCACGAATGTCCGTGCATTTGTTTTCCGTTCTCCACAAAACAACAACGTGAAATCTCCAAACTTTAGGTTTTGACGACAAGGCGAGCACATAACAATGAACCATTCATTTTTCGATCATTACTTTAAAACTGTTCGTACCCACCCCGTTATGGATAGTTCGCAACCGTATTGTTCGAGGTGAACAAAGTGGAATAATGGTGAAATTCTTATGACAGCGCTAAGTTGTATTTTGTAGTGACGCTTGTTTAATTCCATAATATTTTTAAGAGAGCTTACCGATCAGTAAGAGATTACTGACTAGGAAGTATTTTTTGGAGGAAATCCTGGAGGTCCAAACGTAACTTTCGAGAACAACAAAGACAATGCTTCTGAGAAGAGCTCTGCCGACTTACCGTTCGTTTGGTTGCGTAAAGTAGGTTTTAGTGCGTCTGGCGGGTCTAAAACACTGGTCACTTTTCACGGGTCACTCGTTACAGGTCATTGTTTTACCTTTTAGAAAGTAACCCCAAACCCTCAATTTGGCTAACCCTAGGCCTAAAAACCAACTTAGCCAAATTGAAGGTTTTGGGTTACTTTCTGAAAGTTAAAACAATGACCTGCAACGAGTGACCTATTCCGAGTGCTCCTTCGATGCAGGAGTCCAAACTACGACCTACTAGTTCGGAAATCGTAATCGGAACGTCGTAGGTTCGACTCCCGCAAAGGACCACTCCGAGTTTTTTTCCAAGTATTTCCGAGTAAACTGATATCGTAAAATAAACCAGTGCTGTTTCTTCATGATCATTTCATTTACCAAGGTAACGTGTAAATTCTCTTGCAGTACAAGGTGGTTCTGGTTTAGTGTCTTTTTACGAACCTTAAGCGTATAATGTCGGTCCCATATCACATGATCATCTTGGATACTTTCGATTGGCTTCTCATCTTCATATGCAGCTGCAATTCAAGTTAAACATAAGACTTTTAGTTGGCACGCATTAAATCGTTAGGGCGACAGGAAGCTATATAACTGTCAAATTTTGAACAAAACAAAATACATTTTATGTCAGATTTTTTTTGGTTCTCCTTGCTGATAGCGCTGTCAATTGGCTGTTTTTATACTAGAGACACTAAATGCGTCTGGACGACTTTGGGCAATTTATTTGAATGCGTCTTTTAGTTCCTCATTTAATTCGTAATGTATAAAGACGAACGAGAGAAGCATTTATACGTCTACTGAGATGGAGTATTGAAGGACATCTTTCACAGAGTGCGTCTTTGAGGACACTTCAGAGAGTTTAAGATCTGCGACGCGACGGTAACGAAAACGCCATTTAAAATTGCAACTTAATTCAGGTTTATTAATCTTCTTCGTCATTATGTCGGCTTCTCTAACTTGTAAAAACTGGTGTAACTTTCCAGGAACTGAATTAGGAGGTGCGGTATACACCTTATTCCAAAATGGCCGCCATTTAGATATTCTTTTGTTTTCATTAAAATTAGACCTTGATCCCTCGTTCAAGGCAAAATATTCTTTTAAATTTTCAGCTCAAGAATGAGGCATCAAGGGCTAATTTGAATAAAACCAAAAGAATATTTAAATGACGGCCATTTTGGAATAGGGTCTATTGAATCTACGACAGAAAATTCAATTCTCCGTAAAACTTGAGAATTGGTCATTTCACGTCGCAGATTTGCCGAAAACGTGAAAGAAATGTACAAAAAATGAAAACTGCATGTGCAGAGCGTGCAAAGCTATTGTTTTTGCTCATTAAATATGCACAAGTTGCGACGTTTCCATTGCCGTCGCGTCGTAGATCTTTAACTCCCTTTTGTCTCGATACAGGGCGAATACACCAATTTCGAGATATTAAAATTCTGTCCTAATCAAAAGGCATCATCTCGAGGCTCTGGGGAATAAACGTAAGGATTTGTGTGAATTTACTTCCCAAAGCCTCGAGATGATGCCTTTTGTTTAGGACTAAATTTTAATATATCTAAATTAGTCTATTAAATAAAAACAAACTGAAAAACGCATTTGTCCAGACGCCGCATAATGCATCTCTAGTATAAAAACGGCTAATGTTACATATCATAATAATGTATTTTGATGCTCTTCTAACTTATTGCCGAAAAGTAACATTACCGTAAACAGCACAGAGTGCTGGGACGAGGATACAAGATAACGCCGGTTTCACAGATCTTTCTTGCCAACCGTCAGAGCGTTTGAAGATATCTTCCAAAGTATCGAGCTCAAATTGAGCCCAGTCTTCAAATGACCAGCTTCGCAATCTGCAAATTCATTTAAAAAAATATTACGCCTAGGTGATATATATATATGTATATATAGACAGTGACATATTTTTTCTTTACAGTATCAATCAATGTTTTCTGAGCTAAGGATTATCTTGGTCAGTGGTGAGGTCACACGACAAGGTAGATGATTCATATATGGTATCTTTATATGGTACCTTATATCTACCTAAAAATCCGCAGGTGTACCACGGGTGCTATGGAAACGAAAATTATTATAGCAACAGATGCTTTCGATCTCGCATGTTTCTGTGCACATTTTTAAAGGTGCATCATAAAATAAAATAAAATTGAAAAACGTTTATTTTTAAGCTCCTGGGGCAAATTTTGCAAAATGTTTCAAAGACTAAGAGTGCGCAAACAGACCAAAACGATCCTTATTAACAAAAAAAAAAAGTAAAATAACTGTATCATGAATGACGACTGAAAAATAATGTAAATTTCACGAAAATAAAGCTACAAATTTGTTATTGTTTGCTGGTGTTCATTATTCTCAGCTTCAGAAATTAAGCTAACAGCCATTTACTGTAGTGATTTCCGGACATAATATGTTACCATAGTGACGTGAGAGCCTTCATTAAATGATTGCGTCATAAATTGTTTTAGAGAATTGTTGCTCTGTCGATCTTTCTCAAGAACTAAGTGTTTTTTGCTGTATTCAATGATTGTACTACGCTCCTGTATTGATAATATGAACGCTGACGCGAAGATGTAACTTAAGAAATTATAACTTTATTTGAAACAGGATGCATGGGGGTTCCTTTTTCTTACAAGAACAAACAATACTTATTAATTTGCGACAGATCATTCTCGGTTTTCGTTTTTATGTTTTCGTTTCTAGTTATTTATTTAGCCATCATTTACTTTATTTTTATTGTATTTTTTTAAAACCAAACTGAACTTCAACGCAAGGATTTCATAAAGCGGCCATCGCTTATCAAACAACTGGCGATGAATGGCGGGGAAAAGTGAACGAGGGGGCAAGCCGTACATTCTCTTGTTTCAGCAATATTATAGTCAAACTCAATACAGAAAATATGAAAAATACTCGTGTTTTAGTATCCGGTAAAACATCACCAATTGCAACCATTCCGTGCCTTTTAACATATGTCGGTACAGTAAAATTGCTGTAAACAACGAATGAATGAAAAATATGCAAAGGACATCCCATCTTCACCAATACAAAGTACACTGAAGTTTGAAATTGGGAAAGTCAGTAAATGTACCGTGGGAAAATGGAACATATATGTTTTTAGTTTCCCTTAAATCACGTGTCTAGCCGGATTAAAGTGGTGAGCTACTCAAATTGCAATCGGCTGAGTTCTTGATTTTGTCGAGAACAAGACCTGAATGATTAATCAGCACAATTTCTTGTCTAGGGTCGGTAAAATGCAGTGAAAGACCTAGGTCTCCCAAGAAAAGAGAAAAAGGCAGGTTATGCAGCGTCACATTATGATGGAACAATCAGTCGGAGAAGGGAACAATCTCGAGCAACTTCCATACGCAAGACACTACTGAAAAGAGAAGTGCTGAACAAACCTACTCATTTGGAAGCTAAGACGAGCCGTCAACCTGAAAAGAGTTCTTGCTCAAGGAGATTGCAGAAGACAAACATGTTGGCAAGTTTGACGTCAATTATACGTCAACGAACGAAATTAAAGCCTTCATGACCTTAAATGGTCGGGCTTTTGCCCATTCGAAGTAGTATTGAGTTTCTTTACTCTATGAGATCCGCAGTCGGCGGTTTCTTATGAATTATTAATTTATAACTGTTGTCTGTAACCATTACCATAGTTTTAAAGCTGTTTTCCTGTCGAATTAACTTCCCCTTTTCCCCCTGCGCATTCTCAAGTTGTATATCTTCGCTCGTACTAAGCCTTCGTTGAGTTTGCACGCAAATAAAGCCTTTATTTGGTCACTCAGTAGTCAGCCCTTTACTAAGACAGCTTAATTTCCATAAGTTAAGAAAATTTGGTTGTCGCCAGACTGAAGCGAGCTTATGAAAAAAGGACGCGTTATGAATCCCTATAAAACCACGACAACTCCATCTCAAAAATTTCTTCTAATAGTTATGATCCTTGCTAAAAGCAGTCATATAACATACAGTTTGCAAAAATATAAGAAAATACGTTGACTTTAGCACAATTTCACTTATTAAAACATGGTCAAAACTATGGTTAATAAACAATTGTTTATGTACGTGAAACGACGGTGTTAAAAACCGAACAAGGAAAAGTTAGTGAATTTGAATTTATGTTCACATAGAGGCAAATATAAACGACGTTTTGCAGCTCTAATGACTTTTTCCTTTTAAACTGAGTTTGAATGTAAAGCGAATTCTTATTCTTTGTTTGAGGCCCTCGTTGCTGTTACCGTAGAAATGCATGAAATGTAATTACCTGAATGGAGGAAAATGGACAACCATTCTTCTTATTTCGTGTAATATGGGATTGAAGTTTTCTTGATGAATTAACCTTGCCTCGATTTGCCTAGTGGAGTTTTATAGCCGGGTACAGCCTAGTTTAGCAAGCTGCCTTGTTTGAATAAGCCCAGTTGTTATATGGGCGATTTAAAGCTCGTGACAGATGACATAAATTGACAGATTCGGTTTGACGTAATAACGTGCTAAACTTAGCGCCAGTTCCGCCAAAAAATGAGTTATTTTCAAAGTCCAAATTTTGACAATATGTACAGATCCATATGATATTTCTTTGCCATTTTTCCCCGCGAGCACTGAATGAAACGTACTTATAATTCAAAAGCCTTATCCCGCCATATTCAGAGAGAGATCAAGTTACAATAACAGAAGATGGCCGAACGCTGATCCTCAATACAAACGAATCAAACTGAGGCCGTCTACATTGCTAATCAGATTGACGAGAGGATATTACCAAAACACAACACAAAACAAATAAGTAGAATTTCTGCTTTTAAGGAAGATAAAATTTTCATTCTGTCTGTTAAACCATTGTAAGTTAATAACTTGCGAAAATGGATGTTTTGACATAGAGTCTGCTCTGTACGCAAGTCTCACCGCGTAAACTACGTAGGCTAAAATCCAAAAAAAGTAAGCGACAATTCCACGAATGGCAATTTGCAGAAAAAAAAAAAGAGTATTTGTTTTACGAGTTTATCTTTAGATCGCTCGGATTACGTCAGCTGGGCTTACGTTTCAGGAAATACTGCTTTAATTTCACGACGGTTTTCGAAAATCAGCAGCATGGTTACTTGCATGTCGAAGAAATAATTATGATAATACCCTGAATTATTTCCTACTTCCCGCGCTACTTTCACCACCGAAAGTATACAATTTCTTAATTTTGGTGCTGAAAAAAGGTTTCTTCTATGAATTACAGTTAATTTGAAAGAAGCGCCATGTGGTTATAAATTAGAGGGTTATTTTAATCTTCGACTGACTTCCTTGGTTACAATCGTTTTCCTGTTTCTGTATACCCTCGCTGGTTGACTTTTAATTTTAACCATAGTTAGTAGAGGAGTTGCAAGTGTCTAGAGAATCGAAACATGTTTAATACCTAACGATGAAATATTCATTTATTGGCCGTGTATTCTCGCAGGTGCAACTTCCGTTATCTCTGGTTTGAATTGCCAAAGGCTTATTGAGAGAGGCGATTAAGATCATGTTTTTGGTAAACTCGAAATCATAACCAGTCGGACAACTAAGGTACTGATGTTTTCATATATGGTATAAATTGAGGCTAAAAATAATACTAAAGATGTTTTTCTATCACGTGATACGATTTTTTTTATAAGAACGTCTAATTTTGTAGCTGAGACTGAGAGTTCTTACATATTTTTGCGATGTGAAGCTGAAAACTTTCTTACATCGGTTACCATTCCCTCAACGATATTTTTTCATATTTGGCCGGAATTAACAAATCGAAATTGGTTCAGCGTTGTCTTTTCTCTTATCGACAACGATATTCGTGGTCAAAATGTTGTTGACTCACGAGGCGCAGCCGTCAAATTTTGATAACTGTGATGACTAATATCGTTGTAGATAAGAGAACAGACAACGCTGAATCACTTTAGATTTGTTTTTTTACGGGCAATGTTCAACGCCAAAGAAAGTGTCCTTTCCCTTTGCGCCATGGACACCAGGGGGTTCCAAATTGACGAGTAAAATCGTCTAGCGTTAGACAGAGTAAAATACTAAAGTCTGGCCGGTGGTTCAGGCTAGTTTGTGTGTTAAAGGGTTAACAACTGCATATTTAAACTGAGAAAACCATCGTTATGTAATGCAAAGTATGTCCTTACGTATTTGGGTTAATTTACATTTAGTTAACCTTTACTATACGCTTTCATTTAAAATACAAATGAGCAAATAAAAAGGTTCTTAGTAAAGTCTCAGCGTGACGAATGTTCTTAATATGTTCTTAAAAATTTGGTTAAGCACAGCCTCAACGTCTCTATAAAGAAAAATTGCATTGTCATCATAAGCCATATGTTTTCTACAAATAAACAGTTGGCATTCGTCATAACATTAAGATCGATATCCACACAGGATTCGTGCTGCTTGGATAGAACTGTCATCAGTGTCCAATATTCACAAACCAATGCAGTCATTCAAGCGAGCTGCAGGGACTGTGTTTAGATCGGAAAAAAGTGATACCCTAAAAAAGAGTCCCTGTTTGACAGAGTAATCACATCGCTTCCAAAAACATGAATGCTGATAACAGAAAGATACTGCTATTCTTAGTGAATTATACTGAACTGCTCTTTTCTGTTGCTGCTTTATGCTGTTCAGTCTTTCGTAAAGTATAAATTAAAGTTCCTACTTTGTTTTTATGTCGTTCTATGTGAAAGCAAACGTGCGATCCGGAGGAAGAATAATTAGTATCCCATAATGCAAGGCGTTTCCTTTTATATTATCAACTGAAATCGTGACGTAATCAGCATCTTCCAGTCATAACGCCGAGATTGTTGTGTTTACAAACAGACCTTGGTTTCAAGGTTTCGGCTCTTAGAGAAGCATATTTGTTATAATTTCATTGCGTGTCGGAAGAAAAATATGGTGTCAAGTTGAATGATTTTACGTGTGTAGAGAAGCTCATGAGAGCTATATCGAATTCTTGAGCGAAAGGCGACGATGCGTAATACCCGATGTTGTTGAGAGTCGATCCTCTGGATGTGCACGTCTCCCTTGCTGGTTCGAATTAATTAACAATTATTCGCCGAAGGCAAAGTGATTATCGGTGAATATTCACCGAGACGAAGTCGAGATGAATATTCACCGATAATCACTGAGCCTGAGGCGAATAATTGTTTTAGTATAAATACACACGTGATTATTTCAAAAAAGAGAAAAAAAAACATTTTAACGCGAAATCATCTTCACTTACAGTGGCAAAACGACTACTGGCAGCCATTTTGTCCGTCGAGGTGATTATCGGCTGATAATCCGAGATAGCGAGCCAATGAAAGCGCGCGATTTTGTATAATCACCTGTGAGTTAAATCTGAAATCCGCGTTTGTGCGATTGAAATAGTCAAAAATGCCTGATCACAAGTTCCGTAAACTAGCGTATTTTGATAAAATCTTCGACTCCGTAAGTACGAGAAAATGCGGGTCCTTCTGGGTTCTTCTCTGCCAAAATATCTCTTCACCGTCGATCTGCATGAGTGAAGTTCATATTTGGAAACAACACGAATCCATATCAAAACGGTACAAATGACTTTATTTATGATCTCTCTTCGGGTCAGTAATCACACTGTAAAACAACCGTATTTTGAATTATCAGAATACAAGTAGTCTTTCGTTAGTCTCCCACGCAGCCGTTCTTTGTGTGGTCACGCAACGCTCCTCCCCACACAAACTTGTTTGTGTGGTGAGTTTGTGTGGTAATGAGCGTTGCGTGACCACACAAAGAACGGTTGCGTAGGATACTAGTCTTCCGTGAGTCTTGATGAATAAATATCAGAAATTAAATACAAAGTGATGAAGTACAGACAGGCACAAATTGCTCACCATTATAATCGACAAAACCTACGAATTAAATCACGAAGAAGGTCGTGTATTTCATCAACCGAGCGTGCCATTTGTGTGGTGAGTTTGTGTGGTGATGAGCGTTGCGTGACCACACAAAGAACGGTTGCGTAGGATCTTAGTTTTCCGTGAGTCTTGATGAATAAATATCAGAAATTAAATACAAAGTGATGAAGTACAGACAGGCACAAATTGCTCACCATTATAATCGACAAAACCTACGAATTAAATCACGAAGAAGGTCGTGTATTTCATCAACCGAGCGTGCCATTCTGCTATTCCCGTTGGGACGAGATGCCGAAAAGACGTCTGGGATACTGTTCATTCCTCCTCTGCGTGCGATCAAAACAGCAAAAGCTTCGATAACTGGGATCTACATGCGCATGTGATCGTGAAACGATGAGCCCGAGGTTCGCATGATGCATAATCCCTTGTCATTAATGATCTTTATTGACCACGCCCACAAGGGGCTTTTTGGGGCCATTTTCAAGTTATTTCTAATATTTCTCATTTAGAAAGCTGCAGCAGTTATTGCGCTCAGGCTATCGAAATATATCATGGCTATTGAGCAGCCATACCTGGTTATTTCAAAAGGACACTGGAGAGGTTTAATTATTCCTATTTTCAAATGAAATTTCTCTCTGATAAATTGGATATAAGACCTTCGCACAAAATACCAGTGATAAATTATTTAAGCAGCTGATTTTAGAGGAAAAGAATCACGCTAGAATTTATTAGATGTATGTTGAGGAAAAAATGATCACATTTCCTGTTCAAAAGGTTACCCGACTGTACAACCTTGGTTATCTTAGCTGGTTTCGAGTTTAAAATATTGTTTAGCCATACTTCTTCTACGTTGCATGAAACCGTTTTTTGCTACGAACTCTGTTTAATCCACAATAGGTATTTTTGACGATACGATGATATACGCTAATGAAGAATTAAAAGCTTAACTGAAATATCACTCCTCTAGCATACCCAACACAAGGACGAAATAAATACCGTTGTTGCCCCACCGACGAACTTCGTGAGCTATGCTCCATTGCCCTTTCTCATAAGCGGTCTTCTCCTATTTGTTAGATCTGGCTTTTGAATCCTTGATGCGAAAACCGGAACATCTTCATTGTTCAAAGAACCGCTTTTTTCGCTTGTCACGACCAAATAAGCTATGAGACTCCCTAGAAGTTGCAAAATTGTCTCGTTCTTTCTTTTCATTGTTTGACTTACCAGCAATTGAGCTGTTCCATATTTATAAGCCGAGGGTTTCCAGGGGTCAGCCTTTCATTTACGTCACAAAATACCTTTGTTGTTCCGATATGTAACACTCTCAGAATCTAAAAGAAGTGTTCCTTTTTTCAGAGAATGCACGAAAGGTCAAAACTTTTGTCGACGGGAAAGCCCACTGAGTTTAAAAGTCTACAACGGGCAGGAATGGGTTTTTGAGAAAGATTGTTTTGGCTTAATCGTTAGTGCTAGCCTATGGCGTTCCAAGGAGATTGTTAATATTAATCGACGGTATGGTTGCTCGAAAATAGTTTTAAAATTTAATATACGAGACAGAGAATAGGCGCAGCACGAAGAGTACGGCTTCCTCAGCAGTGCCCAAATAATTACGCAATATTTAGCAGCAAGAAATGCCTTATAATTTGTTATTTCACGATAAACAAAGGATGCAAAGTGCATTTCCCCCCCTTGAGCGCAACTCTTGAACGCAACGTCACGTTTCAATTAAGCACTTTATAAAATTATTTAAAAGAAATGCTTTTAAAATCAGCATCTCAGTTTATCAAAATCATTGAATTTTTTATAAAGCCTCGTTTAAAAGGTCGGGCAAATTGATTATTTATGGTGAAATTCGGAGTTAAGTCATTCCCAAATAAGCAGTTTGCTTGTTATGATTTCTTTTATAGAATGTTAAATGAAATGTTCCACAAGATTTAAAACGATTCGTTAGAGGAACAAATTGTCTTTTATATCGACACACATGCATTTTAAGACAAAGAACATGTTTTATAAGTTCACCATAGTTAATTCAGAACATCAGAAGGCTAGTGATAAAGAAAAAAATATTTATATATGGTCAAGTATGAAAATGATAACGTGGCGCAAAAACCCGCAATGCCGTCTGTTTTCGAGCTATGAGAAAGGTAAATAATTCCCTCCCTATAAATAATTTACTATACAGCCTCTATACAGAAATGCTTGCATGTGCGACTAACATTTCACAAAGCCAGCTTCTACACTTAATTAATGAGACAAACGAAATATTAAAAGATATTTACATATTCCACTGTTTAAAATGTTTAAAGTCTTGGAAGGTTTTCATTCACAAATAATCATGTTCGGCATTTTCGTTTAATTAATCATTAATCATCTAAGTTTACTTTCTCGTAATTCAAGATAACAGAACCAAACTAGTCGGCCTTTAATTTTGTATAAAAGACGCTTTCTTTTTTAAAAAAGGAACTTCTTATTTGTGAGATTCCAGTGTAAATTTTTCTTTGTTTCTCAGTCCTCTCTTTGTATTTTTCATGAAAGCTTTTTTAACTTCCCTGTATTATTTTTACTTTCTTGATTAAGACATGAATATAAAGTTTATAACTGTGGGGTGTTATTTCAAGGCGAGCCACGATGTTTGAGAAAAAGACAGCGACTAATATAATTAAATAGCGCACTGAAGTGTTTTAGTCCTAATGACGAAAAATATACGTTTTTTGTTTGAAATAAATTTTTCACTTCTACGCGTCCAAGTACCCTTTTTTTCTAACACTCGTAACACTTTAGCGTTCCAAACAAAGTTAACGAAATCGATGTCGGCGAAGTATGCAAAGCTTCCCTAGGCCGTTTCTTTCGATTGGGGGGGGGGGGGGGGGGGTGGTGGCAAAACACGTTTGACCAGAAAAGCGAGCTGTTCGATTGTCATACTCAGTAAGGACATGAGTAAAATGCAAAAACAACATCCTTTTCAAAAGAGTTTGAAAAACACCTGGCTTGAGAAGACTCTACAGTAAACTTGCTAAGAAACTGTAAAGAAATAATTTTATGCCTATGGAATTAGGACTAAAAATGACATGCGAATTCGTTTTCAAACCGTTTTCACCGCGTCCTTGAGAGTCGTCGCTTGTCCACACGTGTCAGCTCACGATTTCTGATCTCTTCAGAGCAAGAACCGCACGAAAAAAGTTAGCTTACTTTTGAAAAATATCAGAAACTCGAAAAGAATAAGTGGAAGGGTCTTCAGGGGTAAAATGCTGTATCTTCTCCTGACTTTGAAAAGCAAAATTTTGTATTGCAGTTTATTTTGAGTAAATATCAAGAATACAATTTTTTTCCGGCAAAGCTCTTTTTACGTCAGATCCTTTAACACAATATGACCACCGCTTCTCTCGAGAATGAAAATGATCAATGGCAATTCCTTATTATTTTTTTTTTCGACAAAGCTTCATGCTCGGCACGAAACGCATTCAGAATCTAAATTAACTACAGAAAGAAACAAGAACGACTCCTCGAAATTCGTCGCTCTGGTCTTTTTTTAGCTCGCTATTCCTTGTCGTTTAAGCCTAGTTTTTTAAAGAATCCGGCGATGCCGTGTGACTTTATTTCTTCCAGCATCTCGGGTTCTATCTTTGGTGGATTGACCATATGCTTCGTCTCAGGTGTTGCGACTGGGTAGCCTGTGACATCACGAGCGCAAAAGGAGGGCATTGACAGCTGACTGGGATCCAGGAAATCTGGAAAGAACGAGGCATACATGGTTTCATAGAAAGTGGTTTTGTTGCTGGAAGGCGTTAGGCGAATTTCAACTTCGTGATAGTATGGAACATAGCGACCATCGGGTAAATCGTACAGCAGCCATTTCTCTATAGTCACCTAGACAGGAGAGAACATATAAAACAACATCGATGAAACTGGTATAAGACATTTGAAAAAGAACGCTTAAACAGCATCGACTCAGTCACTTAGCCGATGAACCTTTTATTCACTGTCTCCATGGAAGTCATTTACGCTCGCCTTGTTGTTTCAATAGCACTCAAAAAGTTGCCTGGAAACTTTGGGTAACGTTCCCATGTATCGACTAGCTTTGCTTTATGATTGGTCCATTTCGTTGTCTAGGGATTTTATGATTAGCCATAGTAATGTCTTTGCTTTTTTGGCTCTCGACTGAAAGCTTCCTCTGTTCCAATGTCTATTTTATTTCTGTCTATTGCGTTTTTGTCGAAGTGAGTAAACTGAGTAAATTTCCTCAAGAATGGATCTTTAGGCATACTATATATTAGTAGCAGCTTACCTTTCCCGTCTTACTGTGTCCTCCCGATTGCCAAGAACACACCTTGAAAGTGCCTCCTTTATTGTCACAAGTAAAGTACGATGGTACTTCAAAGCGAGGAAAGCTTGCACGAGAATTCACGCTGCAGTTTCTGTTAAACCACGCTGCATTGAACTAATAAAACAAATTTTAAGAAAGAGATTAAAGGGATGTACTTTTTTAGGTGACTCCGAAGAAGTACTCCGAATTTTCAAAAAGGCATCCCTTCATTCCTTTCCGTCCCGGGATTAAAATTTACTATCATCTTCTTTACTATACCAATGCGAGAGGGCCTGTGAAACACACTCGGATTTTTTTCCGAGCGAGAATCCCCGAATTATCATCGGAAAGAACCAAACATAAAAATCGAGGTCTGGGAGAACGAGAAAGGGGTGAACAACAAAACCCGACTGACTCGTGGTCGTACTTGTACTTAGATCTAAAGCTCTTACATACCTGGAGGAAGTATCTGTTTTCAATATAAGTGAAGGGAAATATAAAGGTTGTCTCCCAACTCAATCCTATTTTATCATGACGCTGCAAGCCGGCTTTGGCATCTTGCAGAAGCTCGCCAATGTTTGTATGGTTTGTGCATCCTTTGTTATCGCAAATTTTCACAATCTGTGTGTAGAATGTAGAAAACACCCCTGGAAAAGGTGGAGGCAGGGAATAGCTGCCACAAGGATCATTCACAGAGCTGGGACACTTTGGACCGTAAAAACACTGGCACCTGAAACGTACATGTAAAGAAGACCCATTTAAACGGGTTTCAATATTTGCTTGGACTCGCATTCGTCACTTTATTGATTCAAATGCTGGGTGCGTTTGAACAGGTCGTTCAACATTGCTGAAAAGGGTAAAATGTGGAAAGATTTTTGAAAGCCGGTTTAATCAAATTAAAACTGATTTAAACTTTTAGTAAACATCGATTCGCTATTTCTTGTGCTCTAGAAAATGTTCAATAGAGTTGAAGCCGTAAAATTGGTCGGAAGAGTCTGGTTTCTTGGTTTTAGTTTCCCGCAACGAAAGTTTGTGAATGTCAACAGGCAGCCGGGGGGTTAAACGCCTTCAACTTTAACATTCGGGATAAAAAAAGAAATGTTGAATTGTTGTCGAAGCAAATGTCAAAAGCTTTTAGACTCATTCAACATCAAATCGATTCAAACTCAATTCAACACGGATGATGATGAAGAAAACACGTGCTGCACGAACGGCACGCAGTACAATTCCCTCCCGCACGCAGCAAAACTACCGCGTGAAATTACTAAATGTAAGGTTTTGACCAAAATTACAATAGTCGGTCTTTTTTTCAGCGAGAACTTATGAATCAAGCTGTGGGGTGCTCCGCTAACATTTATAGCCCAACAAGAACATCTTGAAATAATGATCGCAAAACTGACAGTCAAGACCGCGCTAATGTTTGTTTTCAACCTCTTCGTTGTAATTGTTGCCAATGTCTCTCTACACACATGCGCAACTTAAATTTGCACTCGGTTGAGGATGGTTTCAATGTGATTCCTGTTGAGTTTCCTTTGCTAGAGATAGATAACTCACCTTGTATTCGGTGGACAATTGTGCTTTTTTTCAGTCATTTGTTGGGTTCTGCTATCAATCGTGCATTCGTACCATCCCCTGAGGTCCTTAAAACAGTATCTCCCTGGAGGCCCCTGGTCACAAAAGGTCCCGTTTGACCCATCCACGACCAGAAGCAACAACATAAGAGCCAACACAACATCAAGCTTCGTGGACATTTCCCTGAAAAGATAAGGCCGAAAGCCCATTTAATTTATGCTGAAATGAATGAAATGAAGTTGCTTGTTTCAACATCATGCAAAACCAGGATAGAAGTCTTTTACTTCCTCGGTAATTACGGAAATTAACTAAGAAACTACGAAGGCTACGGCGACGACAATGCCCCGAAACAATAATAATTAACAACTATTCACCGAAGTGGAGGTGGCCTGTGAGTGGTACGTGGATATACTGTTTTAGCTAATATGTACTATCAAGGTAGCTAGTGTTTAGTATACACTAGCTGTGTTTTCACGACAGCCGTTGTCTCGCTTAACATTCCCGAAAGTGCTTTGTTTGCAGACTTCGTTAAGGGAATTTAAAAGGATACGTGTTTTTACTGGTAAGATTAGGAAGTTTAAGATCTACGACGCGACGGCAAAGAAAACGTCACAATTTTGCTTGCTCGCACAGCATGTGCCTTTTTTAATTTTTGTACATTTCTTTTTACGTTTTCGGCAAATCTGCGACGTAAAATGACCAATTTTCAAGTTTTACACAAGGCTGCGAATGTGAATTTTCTGTCGTAGCTTCAACACCGCGCATCCTAATTTAGTTTCTGGAAAGTTGCGCTAGTTAAGTCACAGGCAGCCCAAGCTCGGTGTACGCTTTATAGACTTTGTATGGGAAAATATACTTTGAGCTTGTAAATGATAAAGTAAGCTGTTAATGTAGAAATAAACTTCACTTACCTCTACGTACAGTTGTCCTCGTCTTTTCTGTGCAATTGGAGGACAAACTGTCTCCGTTTTAGACGGGTTTGTAGCTTTTGAATTTTTGCGATGTCGTAAGTGTCATTTTCCCTCATAAAGAGAAAGTAAGAGAAGAAAGGCTGGTGACTCGCGGCGCGATCTCGTCCCACAAATTGCTTTCGCATCATAAAGCAATGGCCCGAATCGCCATAAAAACACCACAGCCCAGATAAATTTCCTATCACATCAACTCCATTCCGGAACTGCACAGCAATTTTTGGAGGATAAATTCCAACTAATGTTCGGCTTTCTATAATCTTCCCATGCGCTCAGCTAGATGGGCTGTTATAGCTTGATGGCGATCATATTACATTCTGCACTCTCATTGGCAGTCTAATTATAACGCGTGGATAATGTTTCAAATTGGCCAACGAGAGTGAAGAATGTAATATGATCGCCATCAAGCTATAACGTCCGTAGCCACACATCGAGCTGAGCGCATGAGAAGATTATAGAAAGCCGAACACTATTTGGAATTTATCCGCCAAAAATCACTGTATGGTCCCGGAATGGAGTTTATGTGGTAGGAAATTTATCTGGCCTTAAGGCTGCAGTGTTTTTATGGCGATTCCGACCGTTGCTTTGTGATGCGAGAGCAATTTGTGGTACCAGATTGCCGCGAGTCACCAGGCTTTCTTCTCTTTATGAGGGGAAATGACAACTAACGACATCCCAAAAATTCGAAACCTACAAACCTGTCTAAAGCGGAGACAGTTTGCCCTCCAATTGCACAGAAAAAAAGAGGATAAATTGTACGTAGAGGTAAGTGAAGTTTATTTCTACATTTACAGCTTACTTTATCATTTACAAGTTCAAAGTATATTTTCCCATACAAAGTCTATAAATCGTACACCGAGCTTGGGCTGCCTGTGGTTAAGTTAGACAAACCGACATAATGACGAAAGACATTAATAAACCTGAACTTGCAATTTTAAATGACGTTTGCGCAGTACCTTCGCGTCGTAGATCTTAAACTCCATATTAAATAAGGAGAGAGCACGTTCCAATACAATTCTAAAAATAATAAAAATAGCACGCTTGTTGTATTTCCGATTTGAATAACCGCAAGTTACTCCTCTTTTATTCGAACGTAATTGCCAACTCGCTTAAGCTACCTAGTTCGGTGGCTTATATTTATTGAGAATTCCACTGAAGGGTGCCGACTCGCTTAACTTTATTAGCGAGTTAGACAAGTAACTGTTTTCACGCGATTTCCGGTTATCACTCGCTAAGCGACCTTTTAAGAACTACTAAGTCTGATAAAAGAGGACAAATAATCGTCTTTACATACATACATACATACATACATACATACATACATACATACATGCTTTATTTTAAACACGGTAAAACCTTCAGTAAGAATACAATAGCTATAGTACAATAAAATTTAGTACTTAATTACTACAGTAATAAAAATATTGTTTTACAAGGTTGCCGTGTGGGAGCCTAACCCTCATTGTCATAAAATCGATTCACTTCTTTTTTAAAAGATCTAACTGATTCGATCGAACGTAAATTGTTGGGTAAGTTGTCCATAGTGAGGCCGCACTGTAGCTAAAACTTTTTTTGAGATAATTGGTGTTTGGTTTGGCCAAATTAAGCTTCATTTCTAAATTCCTGACATTATATTTTGTGGTGCGAATTGAAAACAGGTCCTGTAGATAATCTGGAGCAAGACCATTTAATATTTTAAACATTAGGATGGCTTTAAGCTTTTTCCGACGCTTAGCGAGATTGTCCTGGCGGAGTGAGGTAAGAAGATGGTTAGCACTCACGTCGTAACTACTCTTGGTGATAACCCTTGCCCCCCTGTTCTGCAATTTTTGCAGTTTATCGCACAGAGTCAACCCGCATTCCAGCTTTTGTTTTGCGGAGCTCTGCTTCACAAAGAAGTGAACACACCAAATTTGAGGTTGTAACGGCCACGCAAGCATTCAAGTTTTGAAACCACTCGTACCAATTTATCGTTAAGATAACTCCCCCACGTTGGTAGTGCAGACGTACGTTTTCCGGTGACGTTTTTCGTCGCCGTCTCCGCTGTTGATAAGAGGGAACTTTAGCAAATACAACGGCGATGGCAACGAGAACGTTACAAACTTGCATAATTAAGTGGACAAAAACAATAGCTTTGCACGCCCTGCACGTGCGTTTTTCACTTTGGTCCATTTCTTTGCCGTCGTCAGCAAAACAACAACGTGAAATAGGCAAATTTGAGGTTTTATGAAGAACGTCAGCACTTGAGGATAAATTTTCATTTTCTCCCCTAAATTAAGCGCCGCTCATAACAGTTTCATTCCTGAGGGACTGAAACACCTTTGTCATATTGAAATGCGTGGAATAGTCGTGAAGTGATTGCCATAACGCGAATTTATGTTCTTAGACGATGTTCTCGTTGCCGTTTCCGTCATCGTTGCTAAAGCTCACTATGCACGGAGCCCGCTGCGCCAGCTGGTGGACATTTAATGACCGAATGAATGGAAATGCATCACTGAAATCGTGCAATGTGCGTAACTGTCGAGAATTATCCCAACTCCCCGAGTGTTTAGATGAGGCTATGTAAACACGGAAAAAAGTCCTCTATTGCTTTTATAAAATGTTTCTCATGAATAATAATTCAACTGAAGAAGGAAAATGCTAGGTTTTTTTTACTTCCTGATTGAAACAGATTTTCCTGATTCACGCTCATGTTTTCATACCAGCCTATCAAAATGTGCTTGTGACAAGGCATAACCAATCAAAATTCGTGATCGGATATCACAGCTGTGTTTACATACTCTCATCTAAACACTTCTATTGATTAATGAGAGTGCGCGTACTATCCTTATTATTGCCGCCGCGGTGAATGAGCCTGAAGCGAACGAGCGAGGCAGCTCTCTAATCGGGAGAAGAACACATTTTTCTTCCAAACTCAAGGAATTGTCGTCGAAGGCGCAAGGAATTGTGGTTATGCGCGAATGGGGGAATTAAGATGCGCGATATGATCATCAGATCCTGCTCTGTTTTTCATTTCGCCCCTCGTATCCTCAAACTATAGATAGTTTCACTGTCACGCAAATTAACAAAACAACAAATTCAAAATAGTTTAATGAAAAAGCCCAAGAACTTGGAATGTTGTAGGAAACAAATGTTTTAACCACCTCTCCAATTCTCAGGCCTGTGCGGTACATCGTTTCTGAGTTATTTGTCGAAGCGTTTCACGCCACTTTTTAGAGTTTTATATGGAGACTCTGGGTGGTCCACAAATGTGGCGGCCTGTAATCAACGGAAAACATCTGAAGTTCACTTTGCGATGAAAGCGCTTACTTTTCGCTCATGAAATAAAATACATGTGTATGAACACATCTCCTAATGTACTTAAAAGGCTTAAACTGTTGAAATTCCTAGGGATAAACTTTTTTTCAGCCAAATAGCCTTGTATCATGGTATCAAGCAAAATGGCAAATGCTATATTTTCGAAACAAAAGACGTCACGGAACTTGAACATCTTCAACCTCCTTTAGACAAAAATTCAGAAGACCTTGCGATTTTGATGTTAGAATTTGATGACGTCACTGTGAAAACCATCTATTGTTCTCTATTTTGTCTCGAGTGGAGTCCAAAAGGAGGTCCAGTTCAGGGTTCCCGTTTTGCACCGTCCCTGCACAAACGGTCATTAAATTACCGCAACCATAACTGATCATTTTCCTTCCCCTCGGTAGCATTTCTACCATTTAGGTAAACTAGTTTTTAGTATTCAACGGCAACTTCGAATAACTCAGAGAATAGACTCGAGCCGATACAACAAGGAGTCCAGAATTATGCATGTTTGTCGTGAGTACTTAACCAATCACAATTTGTGTGTTTCCTAAGAGTTAATCATTTTTAATTAACTCACATTCAATCTCACGTTATACATTACGCGCACCAATTTACGAAACCAAAAATGGATGTCGCTTTGTGTTGCCGAATTTTATCGAAATTCCGTCAATATATTGCTTTTAAAACGTGCGTCAAGATAACTGAGACGTGGGGTTTCAAAACCGAGACCAACGAATCAGACGAGATGCCAAAAATAAGTCTTCCAGATGGCTCGACTCGGTTTTTCCCTAGAATTTCTTCCAGTTTTCTCGGGGCGGTCTTTAGTTTAGTTTTTTGGTCAATCTGCAACCACGAAAAGCGGTTGCATTAGTCATTGAGGTCGCCGTCCTGTAATGAGGTTTTATAACTTTCTCATGATAAACTAACTGGACGCAAAATAATGATTCTTTTGTTTGTTCAAATTTACCGTGAGTTTGAACGTGACGTATTTCGTAATTGGGACCGAACTGGTGCGATCAGAACTGAAAGTTAAGGGGTAGAATTTAAATAGAGTTCAGTTTTAAGCTTAATTAATAAGCTGTGTCCCAAGTAATTTTGAATTCTTTCAAACGATCGAGTTGATAAAGGCAACTTAACCACTATAGGAGCGAATTGTTTCTTTCTTTAGAGACTTGTCACTTCATTTTTATTTTAGCGACTTCTAGTATATCAGGGTCGAGAAACAGCGTCAAAGAGTCAAAAGCAAAGGAGAGCATTCATCTACTTCGGTTGAAGGAACAGATGCTCACTTCAAGACAGTTTTGGGAGTAAAATAATTGTTGCAAACTTCAGTCTAAGTTACACTTCGCTGAATTAAATGGCCATATACAGGCTATCACATTCATTCGAATAACATAAAATAAAACTCAAAAACTGTACTATTAAACTGACAAAACTACCTACGATTATCTTCACTTGATCCTTTCCTTTTCAACCAGCTAAGCGCGGAGATAGCTGCTGCAGCTTTGATTCCGTCGCAAATCAGAAGGCGGAGTGCTTTTTTATACTGCACGTTGCGTAGTCAAAAATACCTCTTGAAGCATTAGTGAAAAAGAAACAAAAATAACAAAACACTGTTAAAACAGTTATTTTCCGTAATGCAAAAATGATTGAATGCAATTATAGAATTCTTCACCTCATTTGCTTTTCAAATTTTTATTCTTTTCAATAGGGGTTTTTAATGCCTTTTTGCCGACAACTGTCATGGCGGTAATCAAATCAGTCAATCGTTTATTTACCCACGTAGCGTCCAGTGAGATAAAAAGCTCGTCCAAAATACGTACGTGCTAACATTTTTTTAAAAGAATACATGCACGTATGTATTTGTACGTACGTCTATTTAACAACGAGGTTTAAATATGTATATAAAAAATAGTAAAAAATAAAATAGGTAACTTCAAATGACACAGTATAACGGTTAAAATGTCTGCTATACAATGTAAAGGTGGAATTAAAATGATTTGTTCTTAATCGACTTGGCAAACGTGGATAGATTTTCTTTTCTTACGTCGACTTCAAGTGAGCTCCAGATTTCAGCCGTTTTGTAAGTGAAAGTGTTCTTCATCCAGTTAAGGTTAAAACTTGGCATACTAAGGTTAACACCACTACCTCGTAAGTTATAATTTGAGTCTTTAAAACTAGAAAAAGTCACGGATATACGTAGGTCCGATGCAGAATAAAAATTTATGAAGTAACAAAAGCGAACTGCATATTCTCCTATGTTCTAGAGTTTTCATGTTCACAATCCCAAGTTGTTCATGATATGAGATACTTTTACCGTAATCTAAAATAGACCTCAAGATGTAAAAGTTAGCGTCCTCAAGACGACTTGCTTTCACGTTGCCCACACCTGGTAAGAGAGGACTGCAGTATTCTAAGTGCAGCAAAGTAAAAGAGTTGTAAAGACTTATCATAACCTCGGTTGGAACAAAACGCCTCTTGCGTCTTAGCTCTGCATATGCAATAATAACAAAACAACAAAACGATCAGGGAACAGTTTCTCGATAAATCTATTCTGTTTAGCAGTTACTCCACACACACACATACGTATATTTATTTATAAAACTCATTAATAATTCATGATGGGAAAACAAAAGAAATGTTTTATTAATCAATATCTGTATTTCTGATACAGCTTTCTCTTCATTTACATAATTGTTTCTTTCAATTTTCACGGTTAAAATGTCTTGAATCACCAAAAATACGTAGTGTACATTAACACTTAAATGCTGACATTTCATAAGCACAATACAATATTCGCGCCTGTATTGTATCGGATATAAAATATTGTATATCCGATACAATACGGTCGCTCATATTGTATTTAGTACATATGATCTACATATCCGACAGTGTAAATCCAGCCCCTTTATATCTGAACAACAAAAAAGATTCCTTTTGAAAGTGCAACTGTCCAGCCCATTTCAACCAATTAGCTGGCCATTATCTGACGATTGCGCAGTAATTTATAACGAGCGTCAAGTATAGTTATGATCGATATTACGAGTTGGAATGAAAGGCACCGTAAAATATTGTAAATCAGTTTGCTAATAGTGACTGTATGCATCGCGGGGTTCCCTTACGTTGCACAGGTTGTGAATATTGAAGACGGGACGGGTCTATGGTTTATCGTCCTTATCCGAGAAGAATAGAGAGTATAACCCTTTGTAGATGTCATTACAAAGGCAGCACTTTCTCCCGAGTGTCCGCCCGGTGTCGAACTCTCGACCTCCCGCATGGCAGTCCACTCAGTTGGATTCGGTAGTGAAGGAATCTGCCAGCATGAATGATGATATTCCTAATAAAAACCTTGATTTGTAAATTGCAAAACATCAAAGAGGTGCATTGACACTGTTGTTTCCCTAGTTCAGTATAAGATGAATGAAATAACTAAGGTTTTCCAATCTGAGACCATTTCTTTGGAATGGATTCCAACAGGACTCGAGTACTCCCTCAGTCGGCGCCAAATTTTCACTCAACAGTTTGCTGAAAGGGGTCCTTACTATAGGTCGATTTGTCTTTTACTACAAAACAAAGGAAAGAATGCTACTGTCGTTTTTTACCGCCCTGGTACAACATGATACAGGAGACTAATGCGAGCAATAAAACTGTTTAGTTTTTTTCCCGGAAAGTTCAACTCAATATTTACACCGAGTTGTTTTCTCAGTCATTAAAGTGTGCTTATTTTGACTCAGGAACTAATGTCATTTTATGTATATTCGTGTTGATCATTTGTTTGCAGATTAAACTAATAAGCTTTTACCTATTCAGTTGTTTTACTGTCTAGTCCGCTCCGCAGGAGATGGATTGTAAGCTATTCCAAAAACATGTGATGTTAAGTTTGGCAAAGATCGTTGATTTTCTCAAAACAGTGTTTATATCATTTATTGCAAAAAAGTTCTGGTGTTACTACCGTTCGTAATACATATGCGATGTGTGATTATGCTATGCCTTATCAATGTAAAATAAAATGCACAGCCTTAGATATCTTACTTTGGGATATTTTAAATCATTTGATCTCGGGAGCTAAATTTGTATCTGTAAATGGTGTTCCCTCATCTCTTCGTTTGTACAAATCAAACTTGAAGTTGTTTAATGACGAGTTGGATAAAGCGTCCCTATAGGTGGAACAAGTCACCAAACATTTTAAGAAATTGGAGAAGTAAAATGTCATTTGTTTACTTTGCGATAAAGGCCCCTTTTCACACTTTTTCTTCTTTTCTTTTGTATATTTTTGAAATGTCTTTAGGAGAGTAAGTTACGGTGAAATACTTTTCCGGTCTATTCTGTGACATTCTCTGAAAACAAAGGTAAACGCAGGTCTCAGTGCTGCAAATCATTTAGAGAACTTTGTCTAGTTGAACAACTGTACCTGCTCATGTCTCAAGATAAGTGATACAAATATCGACCGTGAGAGAATGTTAAATGTATGTTGGTTTATGTTCCCGAATTTTGACGAAATTACGTCAATATGTTTCTACGAAGGTTTGAAAAACAAACTATCAGTATGTGGTGTTTTGATCTCACTCCTTGTCAAGTCAATTGTCAGAAAGAGTAGCACCACAGGATTTCGCAATATATCTTCCTTAAAATACTTCCAAGGGGAATCCGTTAATTTCACCAATTTTTGGTAAACAACGAGATAAAATTTTGGGCGGAAAAGACATACGTTAAACTAAGATCTGCTCATTCTGAAAAGCTAACCTTTGACCACGATTTCTAGTCAGAGAAGAAAAAGCAAAACAACGGAAAGGTTTCATGCCTTCCTTCGGAGATAGAAAAGACTGATTTGTGAAATACGTCCGAGAATCTTTTCTGTCTTTCCAGAAACGTAATATTCGTTATCCATATGAGGGATTGCGTTAGTTAGTTGTTTACTCCGCTCCTAATTTTTAAACAGGTGCAAGGAGATTTGCGCCTGCATCGCCATTTTCCAGGCGAATCTACTGACTCAGCGCCGTCAGAGGTCGAGGATTTAATGTCTACTGCCTTATTGTTCAAAACGTTCTATTTTGTTTCTTTAATGCTGCAAACTTCTTCTCAGTTTCCATTTAATTTGCATTGTTTAGCCTGAGGAACGGCGACAATCAAGCCGACATGCCATGAATGTCTAGCGGCGGATTACAAGTTTGGATGTTTTCTTTCCAGAAGGAATTCTCTAATTTTTATTGCTTTTTAAGAAGGGAAATCTACCCGTCCCATTTCTTAAATTAGGCCCGACTCAGTTGAGGTCGTCAACAACGCAAACTTTGAAGTTCTTAAAATAACTGTTAATGTTGCTAATTGGCTTCAATTTGTTAAAACATTGTCAATAGTTTCCCTTTATGTTTTCATGTTGCAATGTACGTAGAAGAACCGCCACTTTGTATTTTCCGAACATATCTTAGCATCATATCATTACATGTATTGACTACGTGGACCACTTCTTCGGATTCCACAAACATGCATACCTCCTCCAAATTCATCCGATCTTTCACTGGCCTTTTCAAACATCATGCGGAATGTCCGGTCCGTCTTTAAGTGAAGTGTCAGCATAAGCTGTCTTTCTCCAGTTCCTCTTTTTCCCAACTTAAGGCTATCTTTATTGTATCCTTTTGAAAGTATTCAAAAATAGGAAACAGTTGTCGTGTTACGGTGCCGATTTAAAAGACTGCGATTTGTCATAAGTGACGTTTTCGAACCGTGAAAGAAGTCAACCAGTTTCATGGTTGAGCCGAGTAATTCAGGGGCATCCAACGAGAATATAGTTCAAAACCACTTAAACATAGCATTGTTAAACGTATTTTGGTATTTAAACGTTAGATATAGGCATATTTTTATCCCCTAAAAATTTTTCATCTGTTCGGATTTCCTAGCTGAAAGTCTAGTGATCCGAAAATTAGTGGGATCAAAACTTAGCTTTTCGAAATTTTCAGCCAGAAAAAAGGCTCCCGAAAATTCTAGGTGACCTTTTTTGGGTAAAAATCCGTTAAAAATGGGCAATTATACCATGTTTTAGATGTTCGAAAATCCTAGTAGAGGCAGGCAAGCAAGAAGTTTTATAACAAATGTTCCGAAAATTTTAGATCTCAAATCGTCTCCCGAACCCAGATATTTTCCGAAAATTGACGTTGGGTGCCCCTGGTAATTCAAAAGATCTATGTAGACTTTTTTCCTTTTGATCCCCTGTTTATCGGGACCTCGATGTAGCAAACTACTTACTAAAGCCTGGTTTCCAGTGTACATAGGCGATCAGGCGATTTTATGGAAACAGTAGCGCGAAGTTTGGGGACGATCTAGGCGATTGCGGCGATCGTGATTGCCTTAACTACTTAACATGTTCTTGAAGTTGTAGAATACTAAGTTCACGCTTGAAACTGAGTTGTCAGTTCATGCAATACGAAACCCACATAGTCGATTAAAAAAAGTCCCAGTATTTGAGTTAATTACAGTTTTAAAATTTTCTTTCACCTTTATTTATACTACTCGCAAAACAAAAACAACAAAATACATGACCAAAATAAAGACGTCCTCCTCGACTGATTCTCAGCTATGTTCTTACTATGTTCTAATAATTTTGGTTTATCTCAGCCAGTGACGCACAGTTAAATGAATTCTTGCTTTAGTATAATAGATATCCAGTGGCGTCTTCTGAACAGATGTGGTTATCAGGACCCAAATTTATTTCCATTTTTGCTTAAAGACGAAGTTTGCAGGTTGAACCTGTAGCTAAAAATGCTATGAACAGCGATGAGGGGAAAAATGGAAGGTTTTGGAATTTGAGAACTCTAAAGTTACTTAGAAATTAACTTCATGAGCTGACCAATCGAATGAGTTTCAAACGAGGTGCATTCTCTATTGACCATTTGCACTTCCGACATAAGTGACATCAGCAGCACTAGACTTTCTGATTTGCTTCATTTGCTGCATGTTAGGTTGGGAGCTAGCAGGGATGGCGCGGTGCCTGGTGAGAGCACACCCACAGATGTCGCGTGGGTTGGATTCCCAGAATTAGCGTTATACGTGGGTTAAGTTTGTTCAGGAGGGAGGGAGAGACTTCATTGTTTTCCACTGTTTTCTCCAGGTTGAATCATCGGTGCCAGTGTGACGTCACATAGCAACGAATCGAACTCGCCCGGTCAGTTTTCGCGCTCGGAAGCAGTAGAAGATCTGTAAGAAAAGCGTAAATATAGGCTTTTGTTTAACTCAACTCAACAATGATTTGGCGTGGGTGTGCAAGGTTTGTTCTCTATAGTGTTCTTGTGTAATAGCTTTGTTTATTCCGTTTGCGCTTTTATCGTTAAACTCATTGAAATCGACGTCGGGTTGGTTGGCGTTCGTGCCATTTTGTACGTTGAACAAGTGAAGTCTACCCAAAACGACCGTTGTTTTCTCTTAAAAGTTTTTGAAAACGCACCTCAAAAAAGGGCGTTTGATTCCTTGGTAATCAAAGTTTACAGCAAAAGGTGAGCCATTCAATCAACAATCCTTTTGAACGCAAAAGTTGCTGATTTGCGATTGTCCTGCTCATGCTTAAGATTTTTATCCCAATTGAGATTCGAAGGCTCGGCGACTCCTCCATCAGAGGCGGTCGTGAAGACCACTAGACCACGGAAGACTACGTCACAAACTCAAGCGGGAAATATTGCGTGACCGGGAATTTCGTTGCACGACTCGGTAACACATCTCGCCGGATTAATTACAAAAGTTATAATTCTCCCGGTATTGCAATTGTTAAGAAAAAGTGCTAAATATTTTGAAATACCATCGTAGAAACTTGTAGAGCATCTGTTTACCAGTTTTGATAGGAATCAATGCCGTTAACACCATTTTTAATTGTGATTAACTATTCTCCGATCGCACTTAACCCTACGGTTGGTCCACGAATTGTGGACTTTGGACTTCGAACTACGGAATTTAAGTGGACATATGCATGAAACACAGATATGAGATAACGACGGCCGACTGAGCATAAATCAGAGTAGACAGCAAAAAAACGAAAGAAAGGACTGACCAAGATGTTGTAACATAAAAAAAACTGAAATACTGTGAAGTTTAAAGGAAATCGGAGTCCTAATAATACTTCGAACAAAGTGTAGGCTGCCCTTAGCCTCTTGTTAACGATGGAAAGGACCCTTGAAGTGCTACATTTTGCCAAATAACTCTCCTACGGGCGTAGCCATAGGATTTGGCAATATGGCGGTCTGTAATCAGCGGAAAACACCCGGGGGGGGGGGGGGGGGAACTCGATATATCCCTGGGTGGGGAGGTGCGGCGCGGCCCCTCATACCCTGACCCTGTTTAAGACAAATATCACTGATTTTCCTACTCTGTTTAAGACAGAATTCCGATTTTTGATACCCAGGTTAATTAAGACATTTAACCCAGTTTAAGACAAAAATTGATAAATCGATACCCTGATTAAGACAAAAAATGATAAATTCGATACTCTGTTCAAGAAAAAAATCCCGAAAAACATACACGTCCCCATTAAGCCCTTATAAGGGAGTACCCCCCCCCCCCCCCCCGGGGAAAACACCAGGCTTCATTTTGCGATGAAAGCGCATACTTTTCGCTCATAAGATAAAATGCATGTCTATGAACACATCTCCTAATTTACTTGAAAGGCTCAAACTGCTGAGATTCATAGGGATAGACATTTTTTCATAACCAAATAGCAATGTACCATGGTGTCACGCAAGGTGACAATTCGGAAATTCATAATGCTGTATTTCGAAACGAAAGACGTCAAGGAACTGGTGAAAAACGGCCACCGGAAATACATCTGCGTTCGCAGGCTAAAGAACTGGAAACTCGAAAAAAAGATTTTTTTCTAGGTCATCTTCAACTTCCTTTAGATAAAAATTCAGAAGACCTATAGAATTTTGATGACGTCACTGTTAAAAGCTGCTATTGTTTTCCATGTTTTGTACCGGCACAGCTCAAGACGTACTTAAAAAATCTCTCTTCAATTCCACCGCAAGCATAACTGAACATCTCCCTTCCCGTCGGTAGCATTTCTACCATTTAGGTAAACTGGTTTAAATTCATGAATCTTGGTTTAGAAGAGTGAAGACCACGTGTGACCGAAATCACGTGGGATTTTAGTCACGGTTTTTCCTTTAACGACGAGCGTGACATCAGTCGGAAAAGTTGAGGGTTTGCGAAACTTGCAGGGCGCGTGATTTCGCAGAACCATCACACTCCTAAGATCTCTCAAGGACGATTTTCAGGTGAGAGGCTTATCTTTGCCTTTAAAAGTAAATCAACCACGGCCATAGTTTTGCGATTTGAAAAACTGGAGAGCCAAATGAGTTAAACTAACATTTACTGTCAACCGGGTTTTCAGAGGTAAAGTCGTAGGTCAGGTTATGGGCGGAAGTCATCCTCAGTGACTTCAGCATTTTGTTTTGTATTTCCTCACGATCCCAGTAGACATAATAGCTCTACTCGAAACCATCGCCGAGGAAGGGTCGCTTACCACTGACTATCACTGATCGAACAACAACAGATACCAACCACAGTTCACGGTAAATAAAACCGCATATTTTTTTCCTGGTGCGAACAACGTCGTTCGCGAGTGTCACAACACGCATTCTCCAACAAGATTAGTCAATTGCAAGCTTTAATTGAAGCTCTAAAATTATGTGTTTTTTTTTTATCTCCTGGATAACAATGAACCTCAAGCGCGGGTCGTGCAGAGATATGTGTATAGTCATTAATTCATTGACCATGCAAGAAAATGAAGTAAACGAAAGAGATAATTGATTCAACCCAGACACAAAGCGGCACAGAGGCGAACAACAGCAGTACAAAGGCGAACAAATTTAACGTCATAAGATTCTATCTTTTTTTTATCTGTCCTTCTAACTACTGTCTCATTTTTAAAAGCAAAATTGGTTTCACTTCCTCCGTTGGCTTGTTCCACGCCCCCCGTTACATCAACAAGGTCACGCATGGTACACTAAGCAGCATTATGTGACTTCGTGACACGCGTGATTCTCTCTTCATTCAGTGTCCAGTTTGTTGCATTGAAATTGGAAGCAGTTCTTTTGTTCTTAGAATTGGGGTGAGTTGTCGCTCTTTCTCTCAAGTTTAGACCACAGATAAACAGGAGAAGTTTGATTGCACCAGAACAGTGAAAAGTAAACAGTCAGTCAATTTTTTTACAGTTACGAGATCATCTGGGTGTAAATTTGTCAGTCAGCGATCACGCCCGTTCTGGTCGAAGTTTGCAAGCAAGGGTCAAAGATCATGTAACAGAGGGTTTTTGGACTAAATGGTTACTTTTAAACTAAATTGAAGTGTCCTATTTTTTCCAGTCACTATGAATATGCTACAATCTTTTGCCCTTCTCTGCTGCATGATCCAAGTAGGAAGCTGTTTTTTTGGCCTACCAGAAATGGAGGACGTATTCACCAAGATACACGAGCCAGATGAATTCTGTGACGAGGGTCCCCCCGGGAGGTACTGTCTTGCGGACTTATCAGGCTGGCATGATTGTCACGTGGAGAAGGGACAGATGGTGGACACGATAAACAACTGTCCTGCAAACACACGGTATGAAAGCAAGCTGGGATGGGTTCATTTCTGTTCGATTTTGCCCCATTGCAAGTTTAACGGTAATAAGCTTCGCGTTTGGTATCAACAGCAAACGGAAAACCAGGCTGCTGCAGGCTTGCATTAAAAAAAAAATCATAAAAATCGTTTTATTCTAACTGGTGTCTTGCTTATACCCTGTTTCGGAGCTGTGAACAGTCGGAAACTGACCTGTAATCAAACAGAGTTGATAAAATGGACGTTCATCAAATTGCAGCACTACGCGTGCGAACGTGAAGAGCAATCTCTTAAAAATTAAAAACAAGGAGAATTCATGCTATCTTTAAGTTTTGTAGCCTGTGCAGTGGAAAAAAAGGTTTTTGTGAGGTTGCAGAGGTCAGCCCTGTAATCTCGCTTTTTGCCTCCTTTACAGATTTCTCCTTCGCTTAGCTTTTTTGGTTCCCGTTTTCACGCGGCGTGAAACAGCCACAGGTTCCGAAGACAATCCAGTTTTGAACTCACCATCAGAAACTGGGGTAACCTGCTATCAGGCGCACTTTTCTTTTAAAACTGGGCCAGTTGGTCATAAGCGGATTAACACTAATGCCGGCGCGATCGAATACCAACACAAATTTGAAAAACGTTAAGTTTGCAATTTTATGCCGTGAAGGAAACAAAAGTGTAACTCAAATTTGAAGACTACAAACTTTGTTTCAGTCAAAAAAGAACTGGAATTTACAAGTTTCCGGAAATCCAGGATTAACTTAATCGAACCTGGACTTTGATCTGTGAAGCATCCCTCAGGTCCCGCGATTCGTTCGGTCAGTATTTCGAATAAGGACCTCTTTGGGCTAAGGG
>NC_090888.1:4344136-4349136 GCF_036669925.1 Montipora capricornis | reverse complement strand
CAATCTAATTAATTAAAAGTGCATCAGTTAAGACAATTATATGGCTAGTTGCCGAAATAACGATCGCTCTGATTGGCTCCTGGCCAAGACACTATTCTACCGTGATTGATCCCTACGGTCAGATTGCATATTAGGCAAATTATGTTAATTCCGGCCAACGCCAAATTAGCACTTCTCTATATTCATTTACCCATGTTTGGCCGTTGATTCCTGAGGATGTCGATGAAATTAATTTACCTTACCAAATTGTTATCATTTCTTTCGGAAATAAAGATATTTTTGTGAGGAAATACGCGTTAGTGCAGTTTAAAACCGGTAAAAAAACGTTTCGACGTTTATCTGTATCCTTACAACGATCAGGACTAAAAACAAATAACAAGGTAGCGTCTAGCGTCGTTACTTCTAATTAATTTGCTCCGCGTGACCTGGTCCAGTGGTTAGACAGACCACAACAATGAGAACGCCATGCCTACTCTTTGCGAATAGTGTGTGGGTTCTTTTACGTCCCACAGGGACTTTCTCCTCAGTTATTAAAGTCAGTTATAAGATGATTAGTACCACAAAAAATTGGTTGAATAAAAAGTTCACAATTTCTCGTACATGTTGCGCACATCACATCTACATACAATGCTGTCAGCTTTGCCAGGAATAAAACTGCCGTTTATATTTTAACTAAAGACCACATGTGTGCGTCAAATTGAAGAACCACACCAAAACACTGCTGTAGTTTTTACAAATTGAGGATTGCGCTAAAAGTTTCAGTTGTATCAAGTTATGGCACACTCGCGGGAAATGTACCGTAACATATGGGGTATGGAGCACATAGTATGAAGGTGGGATTCCTTCCTGGGTGCTCTACAACGCCAACTTTGGTTAGGACTGAGGAGAATCGAATGCGGAATGACTCAAGCAATATTATTGAAATTTGCGACCACTTTCAAGAAGGCCCCCTTTAATTGCAGGGTCGTCCACCCATCCCAGCTCTTGTAAACTTTAAACGTCAATACCAATAAAAGGCTTACACAGAACTTTTTCCCGGCAAATCTTTCCCATAGGCAAACGGTAACAACTAATAGATCCGAAACCCCAGCGATTCACACAACCCAAGAGTGACGCCCTCTGTAAGTGCATCAAATTACCTAAGCATCACCAGTTGCAGCGCTCGTTTAAGGACGGTGCCTACTAATTCAAAGGTATTTTGCCCCAGTTTATGATTATGCGGGAAATGTAGATCTTAAATATTGTTACTGAAATCGAAAAACAAAATTGGGGGTAACCACGCATTTTTCAAAGATAATTCAAGAACAATATTTGTAAAAAGCTTTAAAATACAAAGCCATGTATGGCGTTCTTTCTCAAATTGAAGCTTAATTATCTCTGAAAAATGGATGGTTGCCCCCAATTTTCTTTTTGGATACCAATAGTAATTACTAAGATCTACTTTCTCTGGATAATTTCAAACCGCGCAAAAATATTCTTGTATTAGTAAGCATCACCGATAGGAAATCCGAGTATCTTGAGATGCGCAGAACGTATGCGCAATAGTAAGCACCGTCCTTAACACAATCCTTGCGGTCGCGATCGGAATTCATGTCGACGGTCGAAAAGATTACAATTCGTTCCCAGGGTCTCTCTTCTTCCTTCCTTGAAGCGGGACATTCTCCTCAATGACAAAGGAGGTAGAGACGTGAGACCCTGGGAACAGGGTTGGTCAAACGAATACGGAATATTGATGAAAGTCAAGTTAGTAGACTAGTGCACGACTGATAAAACAACGTGAAAATGTATTTTTTTAACGAATACGAGTTGCCGGATCAAAATATAACGAAAACCCTACCCTAGTGGAAAAATGTTTGTTAAGGAATACCACGTGACCAGCCGCAACCAGGGTCTCTTTCCTCGACAAGGAAGGCAGAGAAGAGAGACCCTGGAAACGAGGCTGCGGGGATTCGAGATTCTTACAGCGGTCATACTTATCGTCAGACATATACGTTGTATAACAGACATGTTTCGTATCATATGCAGGAAGATGTCTGGGCGAGGAGCTTACTACAAAAATCTCTACGGAGGAAAAGGGTAAAACCAGTTTATTAATGTAAAAAAGTAACAGATAGAAATCAAACCCTTAATCATTCATACAAAAGATGGAGGGTAAATTAGGCGCCGAATTATTTTTTTTTGCATCTCTGTGATTTCCGGTCACCACACGTGGATTATTATGATACGGATGGGACAGGAGAAGGTTGTATTTAATTTTAGCTAAGAACTCTCTTTTTTTTTTCAGTATAAGGGCTTGAAAAAGTCCATTATTAGGCAGAAAGAAAGAATAAAGCCTTAGTCCAGAAAAAGAATAGTCTTTTCAGCTGATTTTCGGCGAAAAAGCATGCTTATTTTAAATATATTTGCGCTCGCATTTTGCTGATTTTAATTTTCGCCGAACTGTCGTTTTCCTTGCATCGCGTAGTTTTTAATCTCTGGTTGTGACTTAAGGATGCATTAAACTGCCGAATTCGTCATTACAGAGTTACGCTTTACATGTAGTTTGAACTAGCATCTTTAATGTAATCTTTGAAGTGCTTGTTTTTAAATAATATGCACTTCAGTAGTGTGAGAATCTGGAGAATCTTTCTAAAATCTATCAGGTTCATGATTCAAAGAACCATTCTCTTGTTTGAGACTCTCAAAGTTGCTTTTGTCGCCCTGTAGGCTGCAGCCTTCCTTCCCCTCCGCGAGAAGGAAAATCAGGAGAGGGAAGGCTATTGCCTTCTCCCATTTTTCCAACTTGGGGAAGGGGATTAAGGCTAGCCACCTTGCAACAGCTGGCATTATGATTTTCAAGGTCTTGTTTGTGAAAGAAGTGTGACACTGATAAGAGGTCACAGCTAACCTTTTTCAAACAACCAGGCTAAGCTGAGACTCAAGGCAACGTTAGAAATTGTAAGGTACTAATATCATCATCATCATCATCATTATTTTCAGTTATAACAGTCTCAAGCTTATGTAATGAAGCACTGGTCTCAAGTAATAGACCCTTTTGCAGATGCGGCGGCCATTTTGATTTCTATTATTTCAAATAGCGATTATGGGATGCCCAGTTGCCCCCTGAGCATCCCATAATGTCTTTCGAAACAATAGAAATCAAAATGGCCGCCGTAACAGCAAAAAGATCAATTGGAGAGAACAAAATAAAAGCAAAGTGAAGCAGGCAGAATCAAATATTAGTTTTTATTTCTGAATGAAATCATCACAGTACCCGGAGAAAAGAAGAGTGGAGACCCACATGACGACATGACGCTGAGAATGGAACCTGGGACATATTAGTGAAAGGCAAATATCCTGACCACCATGTTAACACTGCTAACACCATAGGTATAGTTCAGGGTACCCTTCTTTCAACAGCTATGCAGTTGCAAGACACCAGATAACAGGAAACAGCAGCCATTTTGGTGCCTCGATCCAATCCTCTGGGAATTGAACTCTATTATTTTATATGCAACCTATACTTTAGTTTTCTTTGAAAAACATGGCTGTTGATCACATGAGTGAAAACCAAGGAGAGACATGTTGCAAGTCAGTTAATTTTAGAAGTAAGAGCAATTACGTGCATGAGTTTGTAATCCGATTTTTCTGGAATTCATGTAGACGGGGTTCAAGAGGTGGAGCAAGAGGTGGATATCAGGATTACAGTAGGAATGGAAGGCCAGACTCTGGATATGACAGAGGAACTTCAGTTGGCTCCAGGGATGCTAAGGTTTGAAAAAGCATTTTGTAATAAAAAGCTCTGTTCGGAAACATGGTCATTAATTTTTCACTGAAGCAAAATTAATGTTCCTGGTTTGGTTGAAATTAGAATGTAAAAGAGTAAAATACTTTGTTCATGTCTTCATTGGTAACTAACCTAAGGTAATGTTAGCCTGAAACACAGCTTATAACGTAGCTTCGTTTTAAACAGTTGGGCTGTGTCATCGTTGCCCAAAAAATGATCTCTGTCCTGTGACCTTTATTTTTCCAGGTCGCAGTGAAAGCCTTCGAGCCTTCAAAAATATCTTACTGACTGACAAAAGGTTGCTTTATTTGCAGTCAAGCTCAACAGTCAACTCCTGATTGAGGACTACATTTTCTATTTGCTTTTCAACAGGACTTGGCATATCTTCTTGCTGGCTTGGAAGGGAAAGGCTACAAGGCCTACCATGATATTTTAGGTAAATCTTTGACATACACGTAGTTTTAAACAACTATTCACTGAAGTAGAGGTGTCTACATGTAGTGGTAGATACAGCGTAGTTATCAAGCTGTGAAGTGGCAAGGTAAATAAATATCCACCACTAGCCACCAACACTAAGGTGAATAGTGTTGTTTTAGTATGTTGCATGTACTAAAAAATTGAGATTATATACACTGTAGCACAAAAAGGTGATTTTAACTCATTTATTCCTACAATGATTACAATATTTTTGGGTACAAATCCTACACAAATTGCTCAGAGGTGAATAGCAAAGGGTATTTGCAGTTCGAGTAGCCAACCAGAATGCACTTTCAATGCAATCCATTGTTTTGGAATACACTAAAAACATATTTACTGACTAGTGTCAGGTAAGCAATGAAGGACAGATAAGTTATGCATAAAATATTATTTTCTGTGGTTCTTTTTTTTTTTGATACTATTGTTATTAGGGTGTTGGACATTTCCCAGTTTTAAACTTCATGCAGAGAAGATCCAAAGCGATCCATTTGCTCCACCATCATTATTCAGAGTTACAATGGACCAAGACGTTGCAAAATATCCAGACTTTTCTACTAGGTACTGCAGACTTAATTTTTTGTTGGCAAAGCCAAAGCCGGGTAGCTGTATTAGGTGAATATTGATCTGTGTGGCAATCTGTCGCATCTTTACTCAGTGAAAGATTGACTAAACAGCCATAGATTGTCATGAAAATCGACAAAAGACAAAACCTGGAACTGGAGGAACATTTAGGTCAACATCAACCTCATTCCCTGGT
>NC_090888.1:4296636-4334136 GCF_036669925.1 Montipora capricornis | reverse complement strand
ATCTGGGTTGACCCAGATGGAGACAAAAACCAACATTTGATTTCATTTGCGTTAACTTGTTAATTTCAATTTACAGTGTCCCCGATTAGTGCTCTACAGTGCTAGAAGATTTGACACTTAAATAAAGTTCCTGGCCTTTCCTTTCCACTCGGCGAGCCTCCACGAACAATACTCCTCCAGATTTCGCCATCTTTCAACGTGTTATGTCCAGTGTCTTTTCAACACATTCATACCACCGGCGTAAGGTGCTGGAGAACACACGCGAGCACACACGCGAGCAAGTCACCATCGGCTAACCTCGGGCCCAGTTCTTCTAAGCTGGATTAGCCCTTATCCTCCAGCCTCGCCTTACAGGGCACAGAAGAACTCAGTCCTGAGGAACGAAATTTGCTTGAAACCGCAACGCTTTATCGGCTGGAAAATGTGATTTCGACTACATCTGATGCACTTGTGCTTTTAGATCTGTTAATTGTACTTGAAGGTAAAATTTATTTACTCCGTCTTGTTTAGGACACCAGTGCCACAAATTTTATGATTCGAGACGCGCGCATGCAGAAACTTGTCGCCGCTGAAAAGGAACCAATAACACCATTCATATCTAAGGTGAGGACAGCCGAATTGATTAATTTTCACGCCTGGAAGAAATCACTTCATTTCCTTTTCGAGCGGAAAATTCGAAATTACATTTAACTTCCTCTGTTTTGGTGTTCTGTTTGCCAGGTGCGGAGTCTGTACGAAGACTTCGTCGTTTCTTCGATTCTTGTAATTGGAGGCTCGGGCGATTATTTCCAGGTAATGAAGACCTTTAGAGCTGCGTTTATATCTAGGTCGGGACGCGGTCATGATGCGCCTATCAAGTCGAAACTTCAAACCCTACCCACTCAACCCCCCTCCCCTCCCCTCCCCCCCATGGCATACCTCGAGCATTGATCGAGCTTCACTGCCTAGGTGGGGGGAGTAAAGGGGTTTTAAATATTCTCTTTTTTTTTTGCGGTGATCAAATTTCCCAACGCACTTTTTACACGAGAAGGAAGAGTTTGAAGAGGAATATAGGGGTGCAGGTATGGCACAGTGGTGAGAGCACTCGCCTCCCACCAATTTGGCCCGGGTTTGATTCCCAGACTCGGCGTCGCCTATTTCCTTTTCGTAAACGGTCGATGCCATTTTTTAGCTCTGAATTACACTCATTAGGTCTAAGAACTCAAAAGGGTGCGATTACTGGGAGTTGTGTCTCGCTGGTCATATAGGTTAGGGTTCTGTTTAGGGTGAGGGCTAAGAACCCGAGTTCGAGTCTTGAAATTTTCGGACTCTTTTTTTCCTCCAGTTTTTTCTTTATAAATGTTTTTTTTTTCTTTTTTAGTCTTAATTTTTGTTAATATTTTTTCTTAGTTTGTTTCTTTTAATTTTCTTTGAAGTGAAGTGTGTAGTCGACCGTTATAAATGGCATCGACCGTTTCAAATGGCAACGACCGTTCTGAGAAATGGCAACGACCGTTTACGAAAGGGAAATTGGCCTCGGCGTCATATGTGGGTTGCGTTTATTGGTTCTATCCTCTGCACCGAGAGATTTTTTGCCGGGTACTCCGGTTTCCCCTCTCCTCAAAAACCAACATTTGACTCAGTTGATTTGCATTGTCCCTAATTAGTGCTCTAGCGCTAGAACGGCTAAACACTTCAGTAAAGTTCCTTTATCAAGTAAAGCTATGATCCTCGCAGTTATGGACGCAATTTTAGCAAATGCGTAGAGAAGCCTGAAGTAAATGATTCATTTCAAATATCATTTCGTTCATTGATTCACTCCTCACGGAAAAATTAGAACCCACAAATGACTATCTTCCAACGTAAGTGGCTTCATAGCTTAGTTGGTTAAAGCGTGGCACCGGTATCGCGAGGTCACGGGTTCAAACCCTGTTGAAGTCCTGAAATTTTCAGCCTTCTCTACTCTCTACGCAATTGCTAAAATTGCTTCCATAACTGCGAGGATCATAGCTTTACTTGATTTCATATCCGCAGTTCAGTATATGATTCATTTCATATATAATTTCGTCCATTCAAGTTCCTTTCCTTCAGTCTCTTTGTGCGCGCGTTGTTTACGATAAAAATGCGACTACCTAAGCTTAGCGGTATTTTGTAATGGTATCTGTGACTAGAAGAGATTGTAAAAAAACGGTCCACAAAAATACGAATCAAGCTGGCTTTGTCAGACGTTGACACGACACGCTGTCGTTTAAGTGAAACGAAAAAACGTTCTGTCAGCCCATACACTGTTTTTCAAATGAATGATTCAATCTTTATGTCCACGGTCTTTTCAAGGTTGCAGATCACGTGATCATGATGGACTGTTACTCCGCGCATGACGTCACAGATAAGGCGAAGGTCAGTCGCACTCGAGAGGTGCATGTCTGTTGTCACTGGTTACAAATCAGCTTATGAAACTCGTTCAAAGGCATCTGTGCCTTTTCAGACACAAGGAGATTTGAAAGGGTCGTTTTCTGAAGAAAACTAAACAACTCGGAGAAAGTCCTTCAACTCACGTAGGGCTTGGAGCAAACTCGAGCCGTAGTGCTTAGCATGAGAGGGTGGGTGTTGGTTTATTGCTGTCATCATTTCGCTGGCTTTGATCCCTGTAGGAGTTGATTACTGAAGAGGACACAAACACTGTTCTGATCTGACAGGAGTTTAATAACCTTTTGTTCCTATAGGCAATCGCCGAGGAACACGCGCAGAGTAACCCTCAACCGCGGATCCCGTTTGTTATGCCGACGCCACGGATTCCCGTAGCTGAGAGTTTTGACGCCTCATTGGGTAACAGAGAAAAGGTGAATACTGTAAATTTTCAGATAAGTTAAAAGGGGAAAACGCTGTCTCACGTCTCCTTGAATTCGTTTAGGGGAGTAGATCATGCATATTAGAGAACTAAGATATCCCGAAATCGGTGTACGGGTAGCGCCTTTTTTTTATTTATTTTTTTATTTTGTGATGACGTCATCGATCCAGCTGTTTTTTTTCCGGGGTAGAAACCAGAAACAATAATATTGAATGTAAGGAGAAATGAAGAAACCCCGTAAAATTACGAGTAGCTACAGAGAAGAGATGATGTCAGTAGAAACGACTACGTTTTTGTCATCGGCGCACTTTCTAAACAGAGAACATTCCTAAGGAAGAATTTTGGATATATTTTGTGGACTTTATTAAACAAATTCATTAAACTTATTTCTGAGGAAAAAGAGCAAACCTTGCCACCGCGGCCGCCATCTTTGTAAGCAATCGTTACCAATCCCCGCGCGTCAACTCTACAGGTATCTTAATCAAAATGGCTACGCACATGAACGCGTACCCGTATAGCGGTATACGTGTATCTTACGGTCTCTATTATTTCATACCCCAAGGTGAAAGTGACTGGCAAGACTCAGTTTGGATTTCAAGTTCAGTTTGGCCGTGAAGACATCGATCTCTCGTTCATTGAGCAGCTAGGAGAAGTCAGTCAAACAAGGTAGCAATCTCTATTGATTCGCTTCTGCGCCAATAAGCCAGTTCAGAGTAAAAAATAATAATAATAATAAAACACGTGCGTGCGTCGGGGTAAAATCGAGCACATCTTAAAAGACAAAAGATTTTGAATGCAATTTTCTGCAATCAATTTCCATAACAAAAGATGCTTGCTTTTATCTCGACGTGCGCTCCGGACGCATTTTCGTGACGAGAACTTGCGATCTGCAATCAGCCGACGGCGCATTCCATACCATTTAATTCATGGATAGCTGGCACGCACGCACGTGCATTTTACATTTCTTTTCCGTCCTCGCCCTAACAAAAGGGAGGTTAAGCAAGGACAACTGCTACGGCAACGAAGACGTCACTCCAAACATATAACTTAACACTATCGCAAGCATTCGCAATAGACCTAATCGGCTAACTCAATGTTGTACCCAATTCAAACCCTTTGGGAATAAAACGTTTTGTTCCAGGTATTTCCATATCATTTAAATATGAATGCTACATTATCATGCAAATACAATACACAAAGAATCTTAGTCCCGGGCGATTTGAATTGGGTACAACATTGAGTTAGCCGATTAGGTCTATTATTCCGTTTTGTTTACCTTGAACAATACGGGGCGAACTGTCCTGTAACTGGATGGGTACGAACGGTTTAAAAGTCAAAACGGAAAATGGATGGTTCATTGTTACATGCTCACGTTGTCCTCAAAGCCTAAAATTTGATCATCTCACTTTGTTGTTTTGTGGAGTACGGCAAAGAAATGCCTTATCAAATCGTATGTTAAAGCGACATGTTCGTGTTTCACTTCCCGCCGACGAAGCACCGCGGGTTCTTTACAAACTAACCTCTTCATCAATTTGAACATGTTCATTGGAAACTGTGTGATAACAGTTTTTGAATGAAGGTCTCCTCCGAAATCACTTACAGGACTTATACAGTTAGTTTGTCTTTCGTTTCTTTAGGGCCATAGCAGACACTATGTTGTATGCGAGAAATAATTACATGGACGAAAAAAGATCGTTACTGGAAGTTCTTCAACAGTAAGTGTGTTGCCGAAATCCACCCTCGCGCCCTCTCTAAGTGTTTGTTGTTAATGTGAAAATTTGTCAAATTTAATGGCGTCCATAAAAATGTTCTCGTTTTCAGGGTTGAACAAGACTTCGATACCAAAGGCCTGGATGTACTCAGTCCCAGGCTTCTTCTCGGCTCCTATTCTCGTCCCAGGCTCATAGAGATTGCTGCTGCAATCAATCGTTTGAGAGTTCTAGCAATGAAGTGAACTTGAAAGAATGGTTGGAACTCTAAGCATCTAACAGAGCAAAATCTGGACTTTCACAATGCAAGACGTTTGGTGAACAATTTACCTCGAAATGTATGCATGTTCATGCCTAAGTAATTAATTATAAGGAGTGTCCAATCTCGCCGAGAGGCAGTGAGCGCCGGAAAGAACGAACAGACACCGGAGTCGAGATGAAGGGCTTCCCTTGACCAGCGGTCGGGAATGAGATCCAAACAAGGCCATATTTGATTGGCATTTGAAAAACGGTTTCATTTCATTTGCAATGAAAGTAGTTAAATACTTACGGCAACATTTGGTAAATTAACGGCTTCCCGAAACTAGTCGGAAGGATACAGATTGTATCCTTCGAATTGTACACTATATTCTTTAACGCCTCATGCTGAAGTTCATATTTCCCTAAACTTTCGAGAGCGTAGCCCAATGCGTTGTAGAAGTGCTCTTCTTTAGAGAGAGATTAGAAGCAACATTTCTACAAGTTTGACGCTTATCAAATTTGGCGTGTATCAATTAGCCAATATCAAAAATACCATAATACTTTTTGTTTGTCCCTCCAAAAATTTGCACTGAAAAGCATTGTTTTTATTTTCCCTTGGGACTTATAACGGTCCCAAGGGAAACTGGAAAATTATGCAAAATTTTGGAGGGACAAACAAAGAGTATCATGGTATTTTTGATATTGGCTAATTGGGGGTTTCCATCTGACGTCACGGCCGCCATGTTGGTATACAGAACAATGCTGTAAAATGTCTTTTGGGAATTTGACTCTATTATTATGCAAAACCTGTGGAACCACTTTCTTTTGTTTTATACACCAACATGGCCGTCTCATCACGTGGATGAAAACCAAGGATTACCAGCATTCCTGTAACCTGTAATCTGTAATGATTTTCATTAGCACGATTCTCACCTAGATTGTTTGTTTGCGGGCAACAATCTTTAGAATGTTCAGTTTTGTCAAAATGAAGACCTAGAAAACGTTTTCAACGGGCTACAAGCGAACAAACTCACATTGAACATGACCAAAACCGAATTCATGCTAATAGGGTCGAGGCAGAGACTGAATACTCTCACAGCTTCACCAACGATTAGAATGAACAATACTCAAGTGAGCCAGAATATTTATCTCGCAATGTTTGTCCAAGAACACTTGTAATAAAGCCGGACACCATATGGTTGTACGCAAGGAGACTTCTGAAATTTTTACTCCTTTGTATAAAAACTCGTATCGAGCACTAGATATGACAGAAGATCGCACGACTCGACTGGAGGAAGAGATTCCGGAGTACAGTTTTCTTGCGGAATGAGGAAAGGGTCGATACCGATGGACGCTCTTTTCTCCACATATTTTCTCCTTATCTTGCCCAGTAATGACTCGCCATAGGCAGACAGAATAAACTTGGAATTTGTCTCGCTCTCAGAAGGACACGCTTCAGTTGCCGCCATTACAAATAGAACATTACTCCTCCAAGATGGCGGCGCCTAGTTTTCGGAATTTTTGTGACGTTACGCCAACAGACACTATAACCAAACGGCACATGTGTGCTACGGACATTGTGTCCGCGCGCAATCTGATAGAAAGGCAAGCCAAAGCCGTGTTTTTACCGAGTTAATTCTTTGGCAATTGAAGTCTCTTTCCATGAAAATATTTCTTAAAGCCTGGTTTACACCACGACATAAGCATAAAGATATGCATAAGCTGACTATCGTGGTCATTAAAACTTTTTTATGCGCGGTAGTATTCCCACTGAAATCCTCTTGTGCCTTCAAAAGGAACAAGTTTCAAATATGAAACTTTGAAGTTATTTCGCTTTGCGAGAAGGACGGGAGAAGTGGTCATACTTCGATCAATAACCGGGCAACGAAGGGGAGTGGGTTCGATACCGGTTTGGCGTCACAAATTATTTTGCATCGCTGTTTTCAAAGAACTTTCTCAACAACCCATAGACCTCTTTCATAATGGCGGCCATTTCGGAGAATACATAAAGTGGAAATGTGATTTGAGGAGATAGACACGCAAAAGAGTATCTTTTAAACTGTGGTTTGGACAACATCATTTCATTAATTATCAAAATGCTATTACTGTTATTTAAACTTATAAAATGTAAAGTCATACGATAGCGATTAAATTGAAAGCGCGCAATTAAAATTTACTGTTAACTTCGCAATGCCACCATCACTGAACGGGTTGTGACACTAAGTGATTTCAATTGTGATTGGTTCGAAGCGGTCCCGATGACTGAATTAATGTTGTCCTTTGTAATTTGTAACTCCTCCCTATAAAAGACATTTTTCCTTTTTTTGTAAGACTTGATAACTGCAACGTGAAGTGGCTCTTGAGGCTGTGGGTGTGTTGAGAACCCTTTCTGTTTACCTAATTAACTATGACTGTAAGTGCTTTTTGTAAAAGAGACGTTGAAGGTGTTTAATCATCGGAAATTAAAAGCGCCCAACATGGGGACATGTATACCATGTATATTTCAATTGGAAAGCGGCTGTGGTACGCAGCCTTGCGCGGTGTCTGTGAAATGGTCAAAACAATTCCAATAAGGGCAACTAGACCTTTGAACAACAAAGATTTGAAAGCCTCTACATTCTTGCATGCATTCAAAATCTCTCAGGGGGAAACGTGTGTTCTCACGCATTTAATATTTTCCGCCTTCTGTGAAGTGTCAATTCAAATTCCGCCAGGGAAGGAATTGGGGTCCAGTGCACGTTAGTCTTCTAGTCTTCCGGTGAGTAACACCCGACATGAAAAACGTTGTTATTATAATAGCAAGTTCTGAACATGATTTGAGGTTAAAATGTTAAATTGAAGCAGCTATTGTGATTAAACTTGGGCTGTGTGAAGTTTAAGGTTTATATTTCTTTCTAATTGTTTCTCATGTTCATTAGCTTTGTTAACGTTAGTATGCACAGTCTTACATACCAAAGCCATGATTTACTTTTAATTACCGTCTTTTGCTTATTATTGGCTCTGGATCTTTTGTCATTGTGAAGCTGTTAAATGGGGTTTTGCCGGGTCGTGAACTCGCTCCAAGCTTGGAGGCAAGTCAAGTTAACAGATTACTCAAGTAAGGAACATGCGTGTTATGTGTAATAGTGGCCGTGCGTTTGCGTGTTTTCGTATTTCAAGGTTTTCTGCGTGAGCTCACAGCTGTAGGCTGGAGCGAAAATAAAAATGTTGCTTAAGGTTGAAAAAGGTTGTTGCGACAAGCCACAGTCGAAACTACCGGTACTTTCTATAACAATTTGATGCGCGTTTTGCCACCTCACGTCAAACTTGTCACGTCGTTCTGAGACACGTTGCATAATTTTATTGCTCTTACCACAACTTCGTGGCATTTAAGCATCCAAAAACCCGAGGTATTTTTAAGCTGTTACATCTATCTTTCAATATTCTGTTAGTATAACCTCTTCTGTTTTGTTTAGCTTTCATATAAACTATCAAATGCTATTTTTGTATTGTATGATCGTCCTTCACTAACTTTTTTAGTAAAATTTATTTAATATTATTTAATAAAATAATTGAGGTAGAACGCCTGTAACCTCTTGATTAATACTAGTCATTGACCAAAATTGTTTCCAATGATTGACCTTACATCCTTTATAATTCTTGACAATAGTAATTTTGCTGACGAGCCTGTAATTCAGCCAATAGGCTGCCAGAGGTGCGAATAAACAAATCATTCATTCATTAATGATGCAAGATGATATAAAACAATTACAAGGTTCCACCCATAATAACCAAATAAACACCTTTTATAACTTTAACACTTTCAACAATAACTGGGCCTATGCAAAAGAAAATTAAACAACATGATCTCTCCTCTAAATTAACGATTATCGTTAATTCGTAACTTACTTTGAATTTACTATTATCGTTAATTTAGAACACTGTGCGGTCCCAGGAATGTGGTAGAAGAGAAAATAAAGAAATAAGACAAATCATATTTTGTGGATTGGATTTGAACCCGGAGCTACCGCTTCTTTCCGCTTCACCACTGAAGATCAAAACACCACATCCTCTAAAAGAAAAAAAAGACATTTATTTAAGTCTTCCATAGAATATCGCTGCTGAAGAACTATTAGCCCTAAGCTAGATTAATAATTTAGGCCTAATCTTTGATTTAATAATGTTTTGCTTTGTCGTGACGTTTGGAAACTGACCTTTTGCAGTGTTTAAAATTAATATGGTTTGTCGCATTATCAAATAGTGTTTAAAGTATTGTCCCTGAGCAGCTAGATGTGTGGTGGTTAAGTGACTGGGAAGTAGTTAGGTGACCCATTAATAAACATTCCCAGGTTCGAGTACTATGTCCACACACTTGGGTTAACTTTTAAAAAATATATGACCATTTCCCATCGTCCATATCAAGCTTTCAGTCTTCTAAATTAACGATAAGAGTAAAGCAAATTACGAATTAACGGTAATCGTTAATGGGTTGCAGTTAAAACCACGCAGGATAATCAATGCAATTAAGAATTTACGTGCACACTAAAACGTTTGATGATAACTATAGTATGCAAATTTAACGTGACAATGGTAAACGACCTGTACAGGTGGTTTGCAACCGATCTCTAGAGACAGAGATGTGTGCAGTTGCTGGTGGACGAACAAAAGGCGCTAATGTCGTCCACCAACATGGCGGCAATGATGTAAGGTGAAACAGCAGCCATGTTGGCGCATAGAACGATAGAGAAAAAGTCTTTTGGGAATTTGACTCCATTATAATGCAAAACATGGGCCATAATTTGCTATTCTTTTGTGCACCAACATAACCATCTCATCACGTGATTGAAAACCATTTATATTCATATTCTGTAAAAGTGTCAGATACAAACAACTTAGTGATCAGGGGCGGGTCTAGGGGAAGGGCTGCAGGGGGCGGTAGTCTGCAAAAAAACACCAGTCAGTTAAGTCATTTCTTAAGAATGTACCCTCTTCTAAGAAAAATACTGGATCCACCCCTGGTGATTGTCGATAAAAGTGAAGCGTACTATGTCAAATGAAGTTTTCTCGTCACGCCTTGAAGTTTCTTTCAAACTGTCGTCTTAGGGCGGATTTACACGGTACGATTTTTGTCGCATGCGACAACGGCTTACGACAGGTCCACGACATGATTTACGATTGTTGTGTACGTCACAATGAATGCCGTCGCATTTTAAAACATGTTTTAAAACGCTGCGACAATCGCAAGTCATGTCGTAGGCCTGTCGTGAGCTTGTCACATGCAACAAAATCGTATCGTGTAAATCGGCCCTTAGAAACCAGCAGAAATTGACGTATAATTTTTTGCCTACTGATTTTCGTTCACCCCGCCAACAGAGCCTTTCTTAAGTCGACGAGAAATAAAGGACTCTGCATTCAGAAATCGTGTTAAGTCTTAATTGAGAATGCGCAAGCCGTTGCTTTCAAACCCTGTTGATTTTCGTACTGAAGGCTCGATTTTGACCTTCGCCTTGTCAAAAATATGATGCGCGCGTTCCCTAAACCGGTTTGACCGGAGTGACTAGCCCAGAAACCTGGGCTGCGGCGGCTTAAAAGACTCGACACGTTTTCAGAGAGGCCCTGCTCGGAGGGTGATTTTCGTTGTGATTTAATACTCCACTGTAACAGTTTTTCGTGTCCGGCGAAACAACATAGTTAAAGGTTCTCTGAGCAGATGATATTTCCGCTCAAAAATTGAATGTTCAACAAGGACTTTACTAGGAGAAACAAGAGAAACGAACCTGGATATAGAATGAAGAGAAAACATACCATTTCAATTATTTTGTTGTCTTGTTTTACACCCCATGTAGCGCTTTTGTTCGAGTAAGTTCTCTTAGCGAGTACTATTTTTCGACTTAAGTAAACTTTTTATTAGTACCACTACGTATCGTTTCACCCCATTTTGCATTTAAATTGCTTACCGAAAGTGAGGTTCAGAACTTCCTACAACTTCACACCGGAAGACTTAGACGCACTGGACCCTAATTCCTTCCCCGGCGTACAACAAGAGAAGTACTTAAGAGGTTTGTTTTGAAACTTTGGAGAAGCCGGAAAATATTAAACGTGTTAGAATACACGGTTCCCCCTGAGATATTTTGAAAGCGTGCAAGAATCTAGAAGCCTTAAATTATGTTATTGAAAGGTAATGTTCCGGTTGCCGTCAATAAAATTGTTTTGACATGTTTTGCGTTAAACACTTCGAAATCACAGACCAAATTTCCGTCGCACAGCCACTTTCGGATTGAAATACGACCCCATGTTGGAGAGAGAATTTTCTCTTTGGTTGGAAATGTCATGTCGTTTTTAAATTGCGATGATTAAACAGCTACCAAGGATATAGCTAGTTAATTAGTTAAACAGAAATGTTCTTGAGACACCCACAGCCTCAAGAGCCACTTCGCTTGGTAATTATCAAGTCTTCCTGTGGTAAAAGGGAAAAATGTCAGGTGATTGGGAGGGGCTACTAAAGGACACTATTTCCATATTTGGTCCGTTTTAACCAATCACACTTGTAATCGCTTAATGTTATAGCCCATTCAGTAATGGTACATTTTAATTGTGCGATTTCAATGCAATGATTGGAGTATAGTTAAGTGATGTGGTCGTTGCGGTCGTTACGAAACGAAATCCGCTATAAACATAACTATGTTTGAAAAGGAGACATTGTTGTATCAATCGCACGGTTGATTAGATTTGCCTGACGCAATTACATAAAAGGAACTTGCAAGCGCTTTCAACAAACAAAACACAGTCTCCTTTGCAACTGAGTTCAACTGAATCAGTACCAAGTTAGCAGGTAGGTCCATACAACAACATCTTCGGAAATGATCTCTTTTTAAAACAAAGTGAATACAATAGAGACAATCTCTGTTAAAAGGAAGAAAAATATAAAAATGATCTACGAGATCACCAATCAAAAAACACTGTTTTCTTTTCAGTCCATCACTCTCTGACAATGGCGAACCCGGAGATAGTCCAAAAATCTGTGGAAGCAACCTTTGAGGAAATGAAAAAATATTCTCCTGAAGAATATGCCAAGATTGAGGCAGATCCACACTTGAAAGAATTCATCGCTGAGGCAGCTACGTTCGCAGCCGGAGAGGAGGTTGCGTTTGATCGTGAGTTCTTGCAGAATCCTGGGGAAGAGGTGGTTAGCCTCCTCACTGGGACTCTTTCTGTGGAACGTATTCAGTTGATTCAAGAAGCACTCACCATCCCAACGTTCGACATGACACTGGAAATAATTCCTTACAAAAATACGAAAGGCAATGACGTGATGCTCGCAGAATTTAAGATGGAAGACGAGGAGTTCCTGCCACCGATGGAGATTGAAACTCTCGATGGAATTAATCGGGCGAAGGTCTTTCAGTACGCCAGCATTGTGATTGAGGCTGTCATGCTTGCAATGCAAGCTGCTGGAATCAAGGTTCATGTGAGCAAAGGAACCATGAGATCCGCCATTAAACAAGCCGCGACTAAGATAAAGGGGTCTTCGGTGGTGCAGAGGGCATTGCAGACTTTTGTCAAGTCATGGAGAAGAGCTGGAAGTAATAACTGGGCAAAGGCTAGAGCGGTCTTCTTCCTACTGAAAGATTGCCAGGCCGGTGGACTGTTCTGGACGATCGTCAAGAGTTTGTGCAAAGAGATGAGTTGGTGGGACTGGGCGAAGACCTCTGCACAGGTAAGTGCCTTGTCTATACGAATATCATGACTAGGGTCATTTAGCTGTCATGTGGCTGTGTTCCTTTTCGGCGAAACACTTTACTCTCACAGTCGACAGTCTGTCTCTCTCACGAAATCTTGTGGGTAACCTTCGATGAACCAGCAGACCATCCTACCGCGGGGGAAAAAGGGGGATAACATTACACTACTAGTCTCCGCATGCTACGTGGAAACTTAGGCCCATTAAGCTCGAAAAGCTGACATTATTTTCCTTATATCTCACAGGTGACCGCCATGATCATAGCAGCATTTGCTTCCGGTGGAGCGGCACTGATAGCAAAGATCTTCTTGGCGCTTTTGTCAGCTGCTCGCTTGGTACGGAAAATTAGCAATGTTATAATGCTTGAAGAATTCGAGCAAAATCTGTATGAGAGCAAAGCAGAGTGAGTGAGTTCATTCAATAAAGCGGGTGAAAAAAGTGTGTTTTCCACAGTAATAACTGCTAATTAATACTGAGCAATGATACGGAGTGTATTACTTACCAAGCAAGGAACTTTTTATGAGAGAATTTTAAAAGGATTTGTGCTTCAACTGTTTGAATTAATAGAAACCGAAACTCCTGTTTTTCTTTAGTGAATTCGAGAAAAATCTAGCAAAGTACAGAGTGAGTGTGTTTAGCCAGTGCAGCTGGTAAAAAGTGTGCTTTCTTTAAATCAATGGTGTCTTACTTAAAAGAAGTGATGCTGGATGCTTTACACACCAATCAAGCCTACAGCTAATAAGAGCATTTTGACAGAATTGATTTGTGCTTCATCTATTAAACGTCAAATATCCACCAACTTGTGTTTTTATTTTGCGGTATTATCAAATTGTATCTATTCGTCAACTTTGTGACATCACAAGGCAATGATTTTGTGCACGGTTCCAAAGCACAAAATAACAGTAATTGTACATAGAATTAAATTCTCGTTTTTTTTAGTTTCAATGGGTGATATAATTTTTTTTTGTATAAAATGCCCCCTTTTCCTGAATAAGTACAGTAATTTGGATGTAAAGTGCTAACTAGTAACACACCTTAAACATCAGCATTACGATACTGGCCAGCACTCTCGTTACAAATAATAATAATAATAATAAATAGATATTTAAATAGCGCATTTTCCATATGTCCAAATGCGCTTTACAATATTTGATAATATTTAAAAATAAACTAAAACATGTAAAATATCACGATATTAAAAACGTAGCTATAAATTTAAAAAAAAAAGCTTGTCTAAAAAGATGGGTCTTTAGTCGACGTTTAAATTCAGGAACGGAAGTGCTGCTCTTGATCTCAAGAGGAAAGAGGACCTATACCTATACCTTTTCCAAAACAACTGTGATTACAAACGTACTTTTCCAGGTCGAAAAGCTTTGCTTTACTTGTCGCGAGTGGCAAACTTGACGTTTTTGTAGATTCTTTTCCTCATTTGGCTTTGTTTAGCACTGTACGCTGATACCGTAAAAACTGAAAAGCAGTAAGACGAGAAGACTTATTCCCCTTCAAAATTGTCCTGTGTCACGCGTGCGCCTAACTTGCAATCAGGCGCTTTTTTAGGGATGGGGGATTTGGGGTAGGGGAAAGAGAAAAAAATGTCCCTCCCTACGTAAGAGAGACATATACGGATAATAGCAAGAGGTCATGATCTCAGACTAGCGTGTGCCCTATTAGAAAACTCATTCGAGCTTAAAACCGACCGTGAAGGGAGTTCAAATGCCAAAAAGAGACTCTGTCCGATGCAAAGTTAGTAACCGTTCGTGCTCGGTCACAGATAATCGGAGATCTTTACCACCCCAACTTGACTTCAAGTCATTGCCTATATTATTTCTTTGAATACGTTCAGGATCGAGTAAACAAAGAGAGAAACTAATGAGGAAACTTTGATTTCCTGTTTATGCTAGACCTTTTTTAAAATTAGTCTCAGATCGCATAACACACTTCAGAAAATTATCCTTTTAAGTTCTATGGAAAAAGGTTTGCCTCTGACTCTTAATACTTTTCAACAGACGTTTTTGCTAATTCTGTGGACATCATATCATTGATGAAGGCTTGAAAAATATCATGCGATCAAGAGTCAGAGGCAAACCTTTTTCCGTAACACTTATGACATCTCCTGACTACACTTTTTCCGTTTTGAAACACGTTCGAAGTATCCTTTTGTCTTTTCATAAATTATGCGTACATCTTTTGCGTGCGTGCGATAAATTTTAAACTGTTCCCTAGAGTGACGTCACGTGGTCTGAAATGGAAAAAAACCAAATGTACAATTACAAAAGCTAAAAAGGGCCTTTTATGAATAGGCTGGCCAAGTTCCCAAGGTACAAAACATTTCATCGCGCCTTCGAGAATCAGCATGCAAGCTTAGAAATTGCTGATTTAGCCCTTGCATAACCCATTTGTTTGTATCGCCTCGATTGTTTGGTTTTGCTTTAGTATAAATCCTTACAAGCTTATTGTCTGCACCTATGTCTGCACAACATTTCACTTCTATGTTTTTATAATGTACTATTGCCCTATAATCTGCGTGATAAAAATCAGTTGATTGGTTGCGGTAATTCGCTTTAAGTATTCAATTTATGTTCATCGGTATCGAGCAATTTCACATTTTGCAAGGTCAGTGAATATAGCATCAGTACTTTTATAAACTTTAAGATCTTAAGTATGACTTTTAGCTGTTTGTTTTAAACTTACTTTAGAGCAAGGAACACATCACAATATTTCATGGCTTTTCAAACAATTACTAGTTTCTGTAGTTTCCTCGCCCACCTCAAGACTGGCACAATTTTAATAACAACGTTGTTATCTGGTTGTAATCTGGTTGTTCATTTATAGCTTTTATGTTGGAAAGAAAATGCAATCTGTGTGTATTAACAAATTGAAATTTTAAACTATTGGAGAGTTCAGTTACCGCACGCTCTCATCATGCAGTGGAAGTGTCTAAATGCCCTGCAAATGGGAAATGTCATGTTTTCAAAATAAAGAGAAAACATTCCCGACAATCCTAAATAATTAACGCTCCTTTTAATGATTTGGTCTAAGCTCTCATTTTAAATGATAACATCCATTTTTAAGTCAGCTTTACCCTGTATGAGATGGTCTGAACTCAGTAAATAGCACTGCCGGGTTTAGCGAATAAAGCCTGTTGTAATTGAGCACTATGTCGCGCTGAGCTTAGCGATTTTATGGTATGCTCAAGCACGGGAATTTCGATTACTACAAAGACAAAATAATTTTTAGAATCCCTTGGCATTACTGCAGAAGGGTTCCAACATCATCCATTGGAAGAGTTCACCGACAGATCTAATTTTGTATCCCTTAATTCGAGTCTGCCATGGTACATCAAGTCCCTCGAAAACTGTTCTCTTAGAAATTAGCAGAATTGATGTAGATTCAGTTGCCTAGTTTTTTGTATTGTGACTGTTAACAACATGATACTTAACGGTTCTTCAAACAGATTTTATTTTCTCTCAAAAAATGACGGGTTAACATGAGAAACGAACACGTATAGCGAGCCAAGAGAGAAAATATCTCTTGCATCTTTATCAACTCGTTTGATGAAACCAAACTTTTATGCTTTTGAAAAGAGTACGTTTTTCTCCAGAGTACTTGTTTTTCGGCATTGGTGAGCTTTTTTCAGTAACGATGCCTATGGCTTTGCCCATTGCCAGTTTTTCTTAAAGGTTTGCCTCAAATGATGTTTAGAACTTGCTGTTGTAATAAACACGTTTTTTCTTGTCGGGCATTAACTCCGGAAGACTAAGATGCACTGGACCCTAATTCCTTCCCTAGCGGACAACAAAAGAATTGTTCAAGAGGTTTGTTTTGATGCTTCGAAGAAAGCGGAAAATATTGAACGTGTTAGAAAACACGGTCCCCCCTTCAGATACTTCGAATGCATGCAAGAACCTAAAAGCTTTGGATTCTTTTGTAAACATAGAATTCCGGTTTGGTTCACTGGAATCGTTTTTCTTTTTTCCTTTTTTTTTAATTGAGCACAATTCGCAAACACCGCGCAAAGTTCCGTCCCCAAGGCCACCGAAGCTCGAATTGAAATACGGTTCCAAGTTGAAGAGAGGCCACGTTTTCTATTTAGTTATGTATCGTTTCTAACTGAATTCCGTTGATTAAACAGTTTCAATGTCTCTTTAACAGAACGCACTGAAGTTAATTAGGTAAACAGAAATGTTCTCCAAACACCCACTCTCTCAAGAGCCACTTCTCTTTGCGGTTATCAAGTCCTCCTGGGCAAAAAGGAGCCGGCAAAAATCTACTGATTGGGAGGAGCTACAAATTACAAAAGAAGGTATTTCGATATTAGGACCGCTTCTAACCAATCACAATTGAGGTCACTCGACATCACATTCCATGAGTAATTAATTATGCGGTTTATATGAAATCGTTACAGTATAGAAGGGTGATATGGTCGTTGCAGTGGTAACGAAACGAGAACAACTGTAAACATGACCATGTTTGGAAAGAAGACATTGTTTTATCAATGGCATGGTTTATTAGGTTTGGCCGTCCCAACAGCATAAAAGGAACTTGGCAGTGTCCTCAACCAACACTGAAAAAAAGAATTATCCTTAGCAGCTGAGTTCAACTAGATCAGAAGTGAACAGGTAGGTCCATACAAGTAACAGTAATGTAGAACCCAAAGTTCTTGTTGTTGTTGAGAAGTTTTGATAAGTTTGTTAAGTCGTTCGCTATGACTTCCCTTGTAGTTCATTGATTTAAAGTAATTAGTTCGTGTTTCCTTCCGTTGCAACGGCCTTGTCCAAGATCATATATATATATGTCTTGACAATTATTCTTACAGTCTCTGTAAGTGGACCCTCCTTGTCAGTAGTAATGTTTGAAAGAACGGATTTAGTCAGTTGCGTTCAAGGCTATTGTTTTGCCTTCTACCAATTGAAGCACACTTTTGGACCACCTGTAAAGTCTTAGGTTTTGGGGAACATGAATACGTTTAATTTGTGAAAGTCCTTAGTTTCCTTTGTGGTCGTGACTGAATGTTTTGGCTCTAAACTTTAGAGTTGATCGTAGTTCACGGGTTAAATCACACTCTAGAAACCCAAATATGTCTACCAAGCCAATATAAAGTTGTGCGAAGTCTCACTAGCATTAGTTAGTTGTACATACTAGTGTCGAGCTTTGTAGTCTGTCTTGCTGAGAAGAATAAAGAGTCTACACTTCAAGTGTTACCTCAAGCTCGTTGCGAGTTGCTCAGAGCCCTCTTTCGGGATTTCCTTGACTGAACAATCTTCTATTTGTTTGCTGATGACCCAGACGTACTTTTCTCTCACAGAGATCCGAAATAGTATCAGAAAATAATGAATGATGAGCTTAGTAATGTGTATATTGAGAAGTTTAAAGTAACGATCTCTTGAATAGGGTAATATACGTTAAAAGAAAGTAAAACTAGATATAAAAAAAGATTCAAGAAATTTCGAATCCACTGATCGAAACGCGCTTCTCTTTTCAGTCTATTCATTTATCTGATAATGGCAAGCACGGAGATAGTCCAAAAATCTGTGGAAGCAACCTTTGATGAAATTAAGAGCAATTCTCCAGAAGATTATGCCAAGATTGAGGCAGATCCATACTTAAAAGAAGTCATCACTGAGGCAGCTACGTCCACAGCTGGAGAGGAGGTTGCTTTTGATCGTGAGTTTTTGCAGAATCCTGGGGAAGAGGTCGTCAGCCTCCTCACTGGGACTCTTCCTCTAGAACGCATCCAGTTGATTCAAGAAGCACTTACCATCCTAACATTCGACATGACACTGGAAATAATTCCGCGCCAAAAGAAGAGAAGAAGCAATCGCGCTGTGAGCCCTGAGTTAACGATGGGAGACGAGGATCTTGGCGAATTTGAGGAAAGGGTGTCTGAGGATTATCCCAGGATCGAAGAGGTACGTTCTGTCTTGGAATTAGTGTCAATTGACGAAATCAAGCCCGTAACCGGGGTGGAGGGAGAATTGAATCACGAAGACAAGCTCAGTAGTCTCCATTCTCTGCATCTTCATGCAAAACCCATGACTTCACTACCACTCAAATCCTCAACATTAGACAGAACCCGCAAAAGAATTCCGTCCAGGAGAACTGGGACAAGGCCCGTTGATATTCATTCTCAGAAACCTCCTGCAAAGCCCATGAAACCGATTCCACCACCACTCAGATGCTCACCATTCGACGCGACCCTCGAAATAATTCCGTCCAGGAAGGAGAGAGGAAGTAATGACGTGATGCTCGCAGAGTTTAAGATGGAAGACGAGGAGTTCTTGCCACCATTGGAGATTGAAACACTCGATGACATCGATCGGGCGAAGGTCTTGCAGTACGCTAGCATTGTGATTGAGGCTGTCATGCTTGCAATGCAAGCTGCTGGAATCAAAGTAGCCGTGAGCAGACGAACCATGAAATCTGCAATTATAAACGCCGCGAAGAAGATAAAGGAGTCATCGTTAATGCGAAAGGCGATGCAAACTTTTGTCAAGTCATGGAGAAGAGCTGGAAGTAATAACTGGGCAAAGGCTAGAGCGGTCTTCTTCCTCCTGAAAGATTCCCAGACAGCTGGACTGTTTTGGACGATCGTCAAGAGTTTGTGCAAAGAGATGAGTTGGTGGGATTGGCTTAAGACTTCTGCACAGGTAAGTGTATTGTATAATGAATATCATGGCTAGGGTCATTGAAACGTTTTCTTTTTCAGTGGGTGGGACACTTCACTCTTACAGTGCTTTTGCCTACCCTTGGATGTAAATAGTACCGACAGTCTGTCTGTCTTGTGGGTAACCTTCGATGAACTTTCCTACCATCCTACGCCTCGTCTAATGAATGTCGTGCTCAACTTTGGAGTCAGAGCCTGAGACCTGTGTCTCGCCCTAATAAGCCCAAAAAGTACTTCGTGAAACTAAGATTTGATTTTTCTGGAAAATTGGTCTTTGAACATGTCTTTGAGAGCAGAGAAAACAAAACAAATGCTAAGTTTCGTGGGATGAACCTTTTTCCTTTTATAGAAATGAAGCATTTTGTACATTTTACTGATATATCTGCCGAAATAGACCTAAAGTTTCGGGACTACCGATAAACGCTGTCCCTGGCCAAGGTCACTGATACACTGTGTTCTTGGTCAAGACGCTGCTTTCCTCTGTAATCAATTTCCTTGATTGTGATTGGTTTAAAAAAACTCCTATTTTCCACTAATTCACTTGCCAAGTTGTTATTGGACAGTTCAATAAGCCAATCACATTCAAAGTTGTAGTTTTAACCAACCAATCACAACTTTGGTTTCAATCATCATAGAAACGGTGAACAGGCTTTCTTTCAGAGCGACATTCAACTTAAACAAACCGGACTCCCGCTGCGCGTTTGTCCGATTTTGTTATCACTCGTATGATGATTACAGACCGAATTGGACTCCACTCCGTCGTATTACCATTATATAGTGTACTAATAGATATCGACAGACTGCCAGGGAAACTTGATGAAACTATCCCCACATGCCACAGAAACATGGAGGAGCTTCTTCAGCCCGGGCCACTCGGCTCGTAAGCTGACATGATCTTCTTTATCTTACAGGTGACCGCAATGATCATCGCAGCATTTGCTTCCGGTGGTGCAGCACTGATAGCAAAGATCTTCTTGGCACTTTTGACAGCCGCTCGATTGGTACAGAAAATTCGCAATGTAACAAAGCTTGAAGAATTCGAGCAAAATCTGTATGAGAGCGAAGAGTGAGTGAGTTCATCCAATACAGCGGGTAAAAAAAAGAGTGTTTTCCAAAGTAATAACTGCTAATTAAAACTGAGCAATGAAACGGAATGTGTTACTTACCAAACAAGGCAAGCTTTAGCAAGCTTCATGAAAGGATTTGTCACGGCTTCAACTATTTAAGTTTGTCAGAACAGGGAACTTGTGACACGATTTTCTTTTGTGAATTCGAGCAAAATTTCTGAAAAAGCAAAGTGCGAGTGTCTCAGTCAGCCTGTACAGCTGGTAGAAAAGTGATTTCTTTAAGCAATAATGTTTACATAAACATGCTGATGCTAGAAGCGTTACGTTCTACGTGTAGGACATTAAGTTCAGAGTCTAAGTTGCGATTTTTGGGAAGTCAAGATTGATTTAAAGGAAAAACTGGTATGTTATTTACGTATTTATTTCATGTATTGAGAGTGTGTTTTCAGTGATTTCGTGAGTTTGGAGTGTACCCTATAAACCTACTTTGCCAAAAGCTGCTTCAAAGTTTGTCAAGGCACTCTATGAAAAAATAAAATAAAGATAAATTCATTACAAGAAAAGAGTTTTACCGCAAGAAAAATTTAATTAAGGTGGCTGAAACTGGTTTCGAACATTTCAAAAGATTAGTTAACTCTGCAATACTGGAGATGGTTATGAAACTCTAAAAATTCCTTTGTTTCATATTTTTTTTTGTCCGTATTTTTGGCCTTGACCCTGCACAAAACACACCTTTTTTCGACAAGGTAACCAATCAAATCCTGCGATTAAATTATGCGCAACTAATTTTCAAACCAGTGGGAAGCGAAAACAAAAGATTGTGCAGGGTCACGGTCAATTCAACATCGATTGCGACATCTTTGTTCTCGTTCATAACCAGTCCCTCGATTGACCATGTTTTCACGTAATGGCAACGTTACGTTACCACAGAAAACACCAATTTTTGCTTGACAAGCTACACTCACTATTGTGACGTAATTGGTTAGTACCTTAGTCATCTAAAAACACTATAGCTTGTCTTTAAATGCTTAAATCGGAAAAAAATCACTCAGTGAGCCCCAATTTTTTATTTTATTAAGCAGCGGATTCAGTGCCATCTTAAATTTTGTTAATTGTGCAGAAAGCTCTGAATCTGCTCCGGAGAATCTTGTCTAACTTTGAAGGGGTTGTTTTTTTTTTCAGCCTTCTCGTCACTTTTGCGAAATAAAAAATGGGGGTCACCGAGTTCGTTTGGCAGAAACAAGCGTTTAAAGACAAAATATAAGGCGTTTGTAGAAGGCTTTCCTGTTTCTTTGGTAACCTTTTACGTCAAATTAGTTTGTGCAAGTTGTTGAGCAATAATTGATGTTCCATATGATACCATAACATTGCTATTACATGAAACAGTGTCGTCATGACAACCTTCTAATAAGCCAGTCTTGTGAAATAGTCGAAACCTGATCGAGCCACTTTTACTGCATCGAAGCCGCGGCACGAGATCGATACAGCAGGGGCAATGGGTGTGCAAGGAATTGTGACAAGAAACCCAGATGTATCTTGTGTACAATTTTATCTGCTGCCGCGCGAGCAAGCAATGGAGCAACTGATACTAATACGGTTATTGAAAAAATTGCTAACGAATTCTTTTAAGCTTTGTGGATTGAACATCAATTAAAAAAAAAAAAAGACAAAATTAATGTCATTTGCGGGATACTCAGTACAGAGAACATAATTCTCCAGTTAAATTTCTACATCACCTTGACACGAGCCTATTCATATTCTTGGAGACTAGATTACTTTGACACGAGCCTATGCTAAACCAACCAATCACAGCGGAGCATCCTGTTTAAAAGGTGACGCATAACCAGTCGACCTCATCACCTGATGAAGACTAGCAGTATGCAGTCGAAACGGCGCGATCTACACCACAAGTGACCACATCGTGAGACAAACGAGAATACTTTATTATTATTGTACTTCACCACGATGAATAACAGCAACGTTTTTTACGACACAAAATTATATCATTATTTCAGCCTCGGGTTTATTCTTAAAATTCGCAAATTCCAGTCTCGGTATTCTTATAAAATGTATTCTTATTTTAAAAAAAGAGTAGCATTAGCAAGCAAAGTAAAGGTGCATAGAAGTGAGTGAGGCACAAGGAATTTAACCTTGTTGTAGTCGAACTGTGAACTAAAGCTATGAGATTGAGTACACTGGAGACGAAGTCGTCACGGCTTCCGTACATGTGACGCTCGAAAGTTTGATGGATGGAAAGTTTAAATGCAGTTTGACGATTATTTGGCAGAATTTTGAAAAAGGGTGTAAGGGCCGGTTTATATGAGGCGAGCCAGCCCGGTTAGGCAAGCTGGCCCGGTAAAAGGGCTGAAGTGTCTATATGGCCTTGTAATCGTCAAAGTCACGCAAGGGATAACTGTTTTGGTTCGAAATGAAGGTTCATTTTGGCTCAAGCAAGTACGGAATGGAATTTTAAACAAAATATGCAAAAATAATCCTGTGAAAATGCAGATCTCAGATCTGGCTGCGTTTTCAACGCAACCCACGCGTCCTGACAATTTTTCATCCCGGCAAAATGGGCTGTACCGTTTATGATGAGAATTTTGCAGCCCGGCTTGACGAGATCTCGGCAGCTCAGGCCGGGATCACGGCAAGCGTGCAAGCCCGCGTTTTCATATAAACGAATCGAGATTTTACCAAAGAAAATAAGCATTAGCCGAGGTCTTCGCAAAGCGGGCGAGCCCGTCTTACCAGGCTGGCTCGCCTCATATAGACCACTTTCATAAATGGCGACCAACTTTACATTCTTTTGTATTTATGTTAATTAGACCTACTGCCCTCATTTTGAAACAAATATTCTTTTGAAATTTACTCGTCGTAGCGAGGTTAGTAGGGCTTATTAGCATTAAAACAAAAGAACAATTTATTTGGCCGCCATTCTGCCGCCATTATGAAAGAGGTCTATAAACAGGCCCATAGTGACAGAACTTTGTGCAATAAGATTTATATGCGAGGACTTAATCTAGATTTGGAATTGTTGTGAGTTTTAAATCTTACATCATGATGTGTTGTTTCATCGAATATTTACGGAACCTCCTGCTTAAGCAATCCAGTCCAGACTGTTTGGCAGCGTTCTGCTCAAATGCAATGCATTCTTGTAAAAGCTGGTGAATTGCGCACTGCATTTTGTCTAATTATGGCGCATTCTGGGAAAAAGTGGTAAATCGGAGAATCATCCTAAGTTCTTACGAATCCAGAACACGTTGCTGCTCGATCGCTACCCTCGCTTCGCAGCAATAAAAACATTGTTCATTTGAGCCCCTTTTCGACTTATCATTACTTGAGCTTTTTCCAGTTTGAATCCCGACCTTCACACGGACATAAGTGAAATTCGAAGCGCGTCAGTTTATTTTCTGTCCTTTTTGCCTTTCACGTCAAATTTCATGTGAAGTTGGTCACAAAATCAATCAATGCGTGCCGAATGATAACAAGGCCTACACTGCCACCCCTCCCCTAACACACATTTGGAAAAGCTCCCAGATTTTGGGAGGCTCGTGACCAGCCGCAACCGGGGTCTCTTTCCTTCACGACGAGGGACGCACAGACGAGAGACCGTGGAAACGAGGCTGAATTTTGGAGGGACAAACAAAGAGCATTACTGGCTAATTGAGTGCTTTTTGTTGAAAATAAATGTACTTGAAATGGCGGCTTTCCTTCCTATCTGAGACTTAAGGGAGTTTGTTTGATGAAAGCGAAGGCTTTTTTATTTAATGTACATCGTTTCGTGATTGTGTGTTCTTAAGGAACAATATGCAACTCCGTCTAAACATTGTCTAGGCAGTCGAATCGGCTTAGTCACAAAATCGGTAAGAAAAATTCATATTAAAAATATGGGAACAACTAAAGTTGATGCGCATTTGATGCAAACTTCATGTACTTGATGAACATTTCCATACCGTTCTTCGTAAATCTTAATGCAATGATTTCCTTTCCTGTCAAGTCTTTCAACTACAGAGAGATCTTGTGAATCTATCAAAACATTCATAATAATAATAATAATAATAATAATAAAACTTGTATAGCGCAAATACATTGCTGTTGTTAGCGCTTTACAATTAAAAATATAAAAACGTAAAAAGAATATACCTATAATGTCCTTCATAAATAAAAATAAAATATATGCTAGAATAATATGTTTAAAATAGGGTTGTCTAAAAAGATACGTTTTAAGCTTTGATTTAAAACTATTAATTGTTTCTAGCCCGTCTAATATCACTGATCGGGAGCACATTCCACAGTCTAGGCGCTGCAACATCATAAGCTCTATAACCGTAAGTCTTAAAATTATAGTGAGAAGCACAGAGGCGTCACTTATCGGAAAAGGAGCGGAAACATCTTGCTGGTTCATACAGCTGAAGAAGATCACTTAAATATTTTGGACCTACATTGTTCATAATCTGAAATGTAATTAGCTTTATCTTAAAAACTATTCTTTGTTCAAGAGGCAGCCAGTGCTACTCCCTTAAAGTAGAGCAAACACAATCACATTTTCGTAAACATGCTGTAATCCTCGCTGCTGCATTGTGTACATTTTGGAGAGATCTGCACCACACGTCACTAAACTCATGCCTCACCCTAAACCCAAGCCTTATTATAAACGAGAAAAAAATCCAGTTTTCCTCTCTTTTCTAACGGGGTGTCACTTTTGCAGTGTGGTCAAATACTCAATGGGGCTTTTATTATAGATCAGCATGATGTGAATACTGAGTGGAGTAAAAAAACTCTGATCAATAGTTATCGAGAATTATAAACCCACAGACAAAAATACCATTTTTGAAGGCCTCTGCGAAAACAGAATTCTAGTAGAGTTGTTAGGTATAAATGGCCACCTCGAAAGAAGAATTCTAGTGTTATACGATCTCAAGAATGCAGGCTTAAAATCACGACCTGACGTTTGACTTAAAAAAAGACAAAGGCAATGGTCTTTACTTTTTCTACTCAAGACAATCAATTTGTTCGAAATTTGCGTGTAAAGAGCTTGCGTTTTCAAGGTGGTTAAGTAAAAAATATCAAGCAGTCCGTTAAAAGAGATTTTGTGACTGTGCAAACCGTCATACTATATTTAGCTTTCCGTCCGTAGACAAGACCTTATAAAAGAGGAAGCGATCCGTTCTGTTTTGTAAATTTTACTTTTTTAAGGGCGGACCATCAAATAGCAATTCGTTAACCCTTTACCACAGAAGTACTAACTATTTTTTAAGTAATCTTTCGCCGATAAACGGTTTTCGGCACTTCGTTACGCCGTATAAGAAGTTCTCCTAGCAAGATATGCGGTTTCGAGTCAATGTGGGCTCAGGATTAGGAGTCACGTGACAAATGTCAACAGCTCATGTTCGAAGAATGTGCGAGCTGGGTAATATCTGGTGGATTCATCATTTTATCGGTGATCTTTCGGGCCATCTTCGTAAACAGAAGCCCTCAGGCTGGAGTCATTAAGCTGGAATGTGGGTAGAGGAAAACCTTTCAAAGAAAAGAGAGGTGAGAGATGGTTTCATGCAGACTTGGTGGCCTAAAATTAAGGCATGGTGGTTCACGAGTGGAAAATGTCTCTCTGGCCTTTCTGTGGACGAATTCCGGGACCTACCGATACAGTTTGGGCAAGTTTTGAAAGCTAAAAACTTGAATCGGTGCTGTATTTTGCTGGTAGGACTGGGTGGCCCGACACTTATAAAATAATCAATGAAATGAGAATCGGGGGGCTTTCCTTGTCATGGAGTGGCAGAATTACCCAGAATTCTTTTTGAGCATGAACGAGGCAACTTGAGAAGCACGAGACTGGCCCTCATCAAATGGCTAAAGCGCGGCCAGAAGAAAAAGCAGTGAGAAAAAGATCTCTAGCCAGGTACTAAGGAGTAGCCCTGCTGTGTGCTGTGAACGTAGGACTTCTGATTTTCTGAACACGTTTTTATCATAGAAAATTCGCGACAAAGTAGTGCTTTTTTTCGCTGTTATCCTCGTGGCAAATTTCTTGTCAAAGAAAGGGTATAATGTAAATAAGAGAATAATGAGATTTATATTTGCAAATTACCTGTCCTCTTACCACTTAAGTCAAATTCTACATCTCTATGCAATAAGCGCATTCAAAATCTTCCTTATGCGTCATCTTCGCGGAAATTACATTCTGTCCCTCAATAAACCTAAAACAACCAGTTATGGTCTTAGTTGTTTTTTTTACGTATCAGCTAAGATGCGGAATGCGCTAACTGATTTTATCCGTAGCACTGAGTTTACCGGTTTTAAAGTAGAGAATCTAAGACCGCATTTTGTACAGCGGCTTTTCTTTTTCAATAATATATCTTTGAAAATCATTTATTTAATAATGCATCTGTATAAGCTATGTATTCTAGTTGTAAATGTAATGTCTCGAAGACATTGGCTGTGTAGTTGTTCTGAAATTCGAGATAAAACAAAGTTTATGCATGTATGCATGTTACCTTCAGCAGGGCGCGTGCGTGCAGTTTGTAATCTTCGACTCCATTGTTTACCATATGACAGATAAAATGACTTTTGCCCTAAATATATAAGCCATCGAAATCTTCAGATAAATTGTAATGACAAGGGCGGTTTGGAGCTGTGAGTAGGCGTGGGATTTGTCTCATATGGCTTAGGGAACGACATATCTCTCCCTCAATGCCGTACCGGGAGGCAAGGTCGGTAGCAGAAAGCAGCGAAGGGCCAACTGCGTCCAAAAGCGATCGCACGGGCCGAAATCCCGGGATGACTCGTTTGGTACGACGCTCCAGCGCCACGTCTGGAGGTACTGCATTTTTCTCTCTTGTTCAAACAATCCTTCAGCGCATGCGTAAATGGTCTGGCTCTCGAACCAATAAAAGATGCTGGTTTTTACAAGGAATTGACATTTCAGTTGATTCTACAGGCATAAACGTAAGGTAAGAACCTTGCTTGTCTGGTCTTCTCGAGGCAGAGGTGAGAGATGGTTTCATGCAGACTTGGTGGCCTAAAATTAAGGCATGGCGGTTCACGAGTGAAAATGTCTCTCTGGCCTTTCTGTGGACGAATTCCGGGACCTACCGATACAGTTTGGGCAAGTTTTGAAAGCTAAAAACTTCAATCGGTGCTGTATTTTGCTGGTAGGACTGGGTGGCCCGACACTTATAAAATAATCAATGAAATGAGAATCGGGGGGCTTTCCTTGTCATGGAGTGGCAGAATTACCCAGAATTCTTTTTGAGCATGAACGAGGCAACTTGAGAAGCACGAGACTGGCCCTCATCAAATGGCTAAAGCGCGGCCAGAAGAAAAAGCAGTGAGAAAAAGATCTCTAGCCAGGTACTAAGGAGTAGCCCTGCTGTGTGCTGTGAACGTAGGACTTCTGATTTTCTGAACACGTTTTTATCATAGAAAATTCGCGACAAAGTAGTGCTTTTTTTCGCTGTTATCCTCGTGGCAAATTTCTTGTCAAAGAAAGGGTATAATGTAAATAAGAGAATAATGAGATTTATATTTGCAAATTACCTGTCCTCTTACCACTTAAGTCAAATTCTACATCTCTATGCAATAAGCGCATTCAAAATCTTCCTTATGCGTCATCTTCGCGGAAATTACATTCTGTCCCTCAATAAACCTAAAACAACCAGTTATGGTCTTAGTTGTTTTTTTTACGTATCAGCTAAGATGCGGAATGCGCTACCTGATTTTATCCGTAGCACTGAGTTTACCGGTTTTAAAGTAGAGAATCTAAGACCGCATTTTGTACAGCGGCTTTTCTTTTTCAATAATATATCTTTGAAAATCATTTATTTAATAATGCATCTGTATAAGCTATGTATTCTAGTTGTAAATGTAATGTCTCGAAGACATTGGCTGTGTAGTTGTTCTGAAATTCGAGATAAAACAAAGTTTATGCATGTATGCATGTTACCTTCAGCAGGGCGCGTGCGTGCAGTTTGTAATCTTCGACTCCAGTGTTTACCATATGACAGATAAAATGACTTTTGCCCTAAATATATAAGCCATCGAAATCTTCAGATAAATTGTAATGACAAGGGCGGTTTGGAGCTGTGAGTAGGCGTGGGATTTGTCTCATATGGCTTAGGGGCCGACATATCTCTCCCTCAATGCCGTACCGGGAGGCAAGGTCGGTAGCAGAAAGCAGCGAAGGGCCAACTGCGTCCAAAAGCGATCGCACGGGCCGAAATCCCGGGATGACTCGTTTGGTACGACGCTCCAGCGCCACGTCTGGAGGTACTGCATTTTTCTCTCTTGTTCAAACAATCCTTCAGCGCATGCGTAAATGGTCTGGCTCTCGAACCAATAAAAGATGCTGGTTTTTACAAGGAATTGACATTTCAGTTGATTCTACAGGCATAAACGTAAGGTAAGAACCTTGCTTGTCTGGTCTTCTCGAGGCAGAGGTGAGAGATGGTTTCATGCAGACTTAGTGGCCTAAAATTAAGGCATGTCGGTTCACGAGTGAAAATGTCTCTCTGGCCTTTCTGTGGACGAATTCCGGGACCTACCGATACAGTTTTGGCAAGTTTTGAAAGCTAAAAACTTCAATCGGTGCTGTATTTTGCTGGTAGGACTGGGTGGCCCGACACTTATAAAATAATCAATGAAATGAGAATCGGGGGGCTTTCCTTGTCATGGAGTGGCAGAATTACCCAGAATTCTTTTTGAGCATGAACGAGGCAACTTGAGAAGCACGAGACTGGCCCTCATCAAATGGCTAAAGCGCGGCCAGAAGAAAAAGCAGTGAGAAAAAGATCTCTAGCCAGGTACTAAGGAGTAGCCCTGCTGTGTGCTGTGAACGTAGGACTTCTGATTTTCTGAACACGTTTTTATCATAGAAAATTCGCGACAAAGTAGTGCTTTTTTTCGCTGTTATCCTCGTGGCAAATTTCTTGTCAAAGAAAGGGTATAATGTAAATAAGAGAATAATGAGATTTATATTTGCAAATTACCTGTCCTCTTACCACTTAAGTCAAATTCTACATCTCTATGCAATAAGCGCATTCAAAATCTTCTTATGCGTCATCTTCGCGGAAATTACATTCTGTCCCTCAATAAACCTAAAACAACCAGTTATGGTCTTAGTTGTTTTTTTTACGTATCAGCTAAGATGCGGAATGCGCTACCTGATTTTATCCGTAGCACTGAGTTTACCGGTTTTAAAGTAGAGAATCTAAGACCGCATTTTGTACAGCGGCTTTTCTTTTTCAATAATATATCTTTGAAAATCATTTATTTAATAATGTATCTGTATAAGCTATGTATTCTAGTTGTAAATGTAATGTCTCGAAGACATTGGCTGTGTAGTTATTCTGAAATTTGAGATAAAACAAAGTTTATGCATGTATGCATGTTACCTTCAGCAGGGCGCGTGCGTGCAGTTTGTCATCTTCGACTCCAGTGTTTACCATATGACAGATAAAATGACTTTTGCCTTAAATATATAAGCCATCGAAATCTTCAGATAAATTGTAATGACAAGGGCGGTTTGGAGCTGTGAGTAGGCGTGGGATTTGTCTCATATGGCTTAGGGGCCGACATATCTCTCCCTCAATGCCGTACCGGGAGGCAAGGTCGGTAGCAGAAAGCAGCGAAGGGCCAACTGCGTCCAAAAGCGATCGCACGGGCCGAAATCCCGGGATGACTCGTTTGGTACGACTTTCCAGCGCCACGTCTGGAGGTACTGCATTTTTCTCTCTTGTTCAAACAATCCTTCAGCGCATGCGTAAATGGTCTGGCTCTCGAACCAATAAAAGATGCTGGTTTTTACAAGGAATTGACATTTCAGTTGATTCTACAGGCATAAACGTAAGGTAAGAACCTTGCTTGTCTGGTCTTCTCGAGGCAGAGGTGAGAGATGGTTTCATGCAGACTTGGTGGCCTAAAATTAAGGCATGGCGGTTCACGAGTGAAAATGTCTCTCTGGCCTTTCTGTGGACGAATTCCGGGACCTACCGATACAGTTTGGGCAAGTTTTGAAAGCTAAAAACTTCAATCGGTGCTGTATTTTGCTGGTAGGACTGGGTGGCCTGACACTTATAAAATAATCAATGAAATGAGAATCGGGGGGCTTTCCTTGTCATGGAGTGGCAGAATTACCCAGAATTCTTTTTGAGCATGAACGAGGCAACTTGAGAAGCACGAGACTGGCCCTCATCAAATGGCTAAAGCGCGGCCAGAAGAAAAAGCAGTGAGAAAAAGATCTCTAGCCAGGTACTAAGGAGTAGCCCTGCTGTGTGCTGTGAACGTAGGACTTCTGATTTTCTGAACACGTTTTTATCATAGAAAATTCGCGACAAAGTAGTGCTTTTTTTCGCTGTTATCCTCGTGCCAAATTACTTGTCAAAGAAAGGGTATAATGTAAATAAGAGAATAATGAGATTTATATTTGCAAATTACCTGTCCTCTTACCACTTAAGTCGAATTCTACATCTCTATGCAATAAGCGCATTAAAAATCTTCTTATGCGTCATCTTTGCGGAAATTACATTCTGTCCCTCAATAAACCTAAAACAACCAGTTATGGTCTTAATTGTTTTTTTTTACGTATCAGCTAAGATGCGGAATGCGCTACCTGATTTTATCCGTAGCACTTAGTTTACCGGTTTTAAAGTAGAGAATCTAAGACCGCATTTTGTACAGCGGCTTTTCTTTTTCAATAATATATCTTTGAAAATCATTTATTTAATATTGTATCTGTATAAGCTATGTATTCTAGTTGTAAATGTAATGTCTCGAAGACATTGGCTGTGTAGTTATTCTGAAATTCGAGATAAAACAAAGTTTATGCATGTATGCATGTTACCTTCAGCAGGGCGCGTGCGTGCAGTTTGTAATCTTCGACTCCAGTGTTTACCATATGACAGATAAAATGACTTTTGCCTTAAATATATAAGCCATCGAAATCTTCAGATAAATTGTAATGACAAGGGCGGTTTCGAGCTGTGAGTAGGCGTGGGATTTGTCTCATATGGCTTAGGGGCCGACATATCTCTCCCTCAATGCCGTACCGGGAGGCAAGGTCGGTAGCAGAAAGCAGCGAAGGGCCAACTGCGTCCAAAAGCGATCGCACGGGCCGCAATCCCGGGATGACTCGTTTGGTACGACTTTCCAGCGCCACGTCTGGAGGTACTGCATTTTTCTCTCTTGTTCAAACAATCCTTCAGCGCATGCGTAAATGGTCTGGCTCTCGAACCAATAAGAGATGCTGGTTTTTACAAGGAGTTGACATTTCAGTTGATTTTACAGGCATAAACGTAAGGTAAGAACCTTGCTTGTCTGGTCTTCTCGAGGCAGAGGTGAGAGATGGTTTCATGCAGACTTGGTGGCCTAAAATTAAGGCATGGCGGTTCACGAGTGAAAATGTCTCTCTGGCCTTTCTGTGGACGAATTCCGGGACCTACCGATACAGTTTGGGCAAGTTTTGAAAGCTAAAAACTTCAATCGGTGCTGTATTTTGCTGGTAGGACTGGGTGGCCCGACGCTTATAAAATAATCAATGAAATGAGAATCGGGGGGCTTTCCTTGTCATGGAGTGGCAGAATTACCCAGAATTCTTTTTGAGCATGAACGAGGCAACTTGAGAAGCACGAGACTGGCCCTCATCAAATGGCTAAAGCGCGGCCAGAAGAAAAAGCAGTGAGAAAAAGATCTCTAGCCAGGTACTAAGGAGTAGCCCTGCTGTGTGCTGTGAACGTAGGACTTCTGATTTTCTGAACACGTTTTTATCATAGAAAATTCGCGACAAAGTAGTGCTTTTTTTCGCTGTTATCCTCGTGGCAAATTACTTGTCAAAGAAAGGGTATAATGTAAATAAGAGAATAATGAGATTTATATTTGCAAATTACCTGTCCTCTTACCACTTAAGTCGAATTCTACATCTCTATGCAATAAGCGCATTAAAAATCTTCTTATGCGTCATCTTTGCGGAAATTACATTCTGTCCCTCAATAAACCTAAAACAACCAGTTATGGTCTTAATTGTTTTTTTTTACGTATCAGCTAAGATGCGGAATGCGCTACCTGATTTTATCCGTAGCACTTAGTTTACCGGTTTTAAAGTAGAGAATCTAAGACCGCATTTTGTACAGCGGCTTTTCTTTTTCAATAATATATCTTTGAAAATCATTTATTTAATATTGTATCTGTATAAGCTATGTATTCTAGTTGTAAATGTAATGTCTCGAAGACATTGGCTGTGTAGTTATTCTGAAATTCGAGATAAAACAAAGTTTATGCATGTATGCATGTTACCTTCAGCAGGGCGCGTGCGTGCAGTTTGTAATCTTCGACTCCAGTGTTTACCATATGACAGATAAAATGACTTTTGCCTTAAATATATAAGCCATCGAAATCTTCAGATAAATTGTAATGACAAGGGCGGTTTCGAGCTGTGAGTAGGCGTGGGATTTGTCTCATATGGCTTAGGGGCCGACATATCTCTCCCTCAATGCCGTACCGGGAGGCAAGGTCGGTAGCAGAAAGCAGCGAAGGGCCAACTGCGTCCAAAAGCGATCGCACGGGCCGCAATCCCGGGATGACTCGTTTGGTACGACTTTCCAGCGCCACGTCTGGAGGTACTGCATTTTTCTCTCTTGTTCAAACAATCCTTCAGCGCATGCGTAAATGGTCTGGCTCTCGAACCAATAAGAGATGCTGGTTTTTACAAGGAGTTGACATTTCAGTTGATTTTACAGGCATAAACGTAAGGTAAGAACCTTGCTTGTCTGGTCTTCTCGAGGCAGAGGTGAGAGATGGTTTCATGCAGACTTGGTGGCCTAAAATTAAGGCATGGCGGTTCACGAGTGAAAATGTCTCTCTGGCCTTTCTGTGGACGAATTCCGGGACCTACCGATACAGTTTGGGCAAGTTTTGAAAGCTAAAAACTTCAATCGGTGCTGTATTTTGCTGGTAGGACTGGGTGGCCCGACGCTTATAAAATAATCAATGAAATGAGAATCGGGGGGCTTTCCTTGTCATGGAGTGGCAGAATTACCCAGAATTCTTTTTGAGCATGAACGAGGCAACTTGAGAAGCACGAGACTGGCCCTCATCAAATGGCTAAAGCGCGGCCAGAAGAAAAAGCAGTGAGAAAAAGATCTCTAGCCAGGTACTAAGGAGTAGCCCTGCTGTGTGCTGTGAACGTAGGACTTCTGATTTTCTGAACACGTTTTTATCATAGAAAATTCGCGACAAAGTAGTGCTTTTTTTCGCTGTTATCCTCGTGGCAAATTTCTTTTCAAAGAAAGGGTATAATGTAAATAAGAGAATAATGAGATTTATATTTGCAAATTACCTGTCCTCTTACCACTTAAGTCGAATTCTATATCTCTATGCAATAAGCGCATTCAAAATCTTCTTATGCGTCATTATCGCAGAAATTACATTCTGTCCCTCAATAAACCTAAAACAACCAGTTATGGTCTTAGCTGTTTCCCATACGTATCAGCTAAGATGCGGAATGCGCTGCCTGATTTTATCCGTAGCACTGAGTTTACCGGTTTTAAAGTAGAGAATCTAAGACCGCATTTTGTACAGCGGCTTTTCTTTTTCAATAATATATCTTTGAAAATCATTTATTTAGTAATGTATCTGTATAAGCTATGTAATCTAGTTTTAAATGTAATTTCTCGAAGACATTGGCTGTGTAGTTATTCTGAAATTCGAGATAAAACAACGTTTATGCATGTATGCACGTTACCTTCAGCAGGGCGCGTGCGTGCAGTTTGTAATCTTCGACTCCAGTGTTTACCATATGACAGATAAAATTACTTTTGCCTTAAAAATATAAGCCATCGAAATCCTCAGATAAATTGTAATGACAAGGGCGGTTTGGAGCTGTGAGTAGGCGTGGGATTTGTCTCATATGGCTTAGGGGCCGACATATCTCTCCCTCAATGCCGTACCGGGAGGCAAGGTCGGTAGCAGAAAGCAGCGAAGGGCCAACTGCGTCCAAAAGCGATCGCACGGGCCGCAATCCCGGGATGACTCGTTTGGTACGACGCTCCAGCGCCACGTCTGGAGGTACTGCATTTTTCTCTCTTGTTCAAACAATCCTTCAGCGCATGCGTAAATGGTCTGGCTCTCGAACCAATAAGAGATGCTGGTTTTTACAAGGAGTTGACATTTCAGTTGATTTTACAGGCATAAACGTAAGGTAAGAACCTTGCGTGTCTGGTCTTCTTGAGGCAGAGGTGAGAGATGGTTTCATGCAGACTTGGTGGCCTAAAATTAAGGCATGGCGGTTCACGAGTGAAAATGTCTCTCTGGCCTTTCTGTGGACGAATTCCGGGACCTACCGATACAGTTTGGGCAAGTTTTGAAAGCTAAAAACTTCAATCGGTGCTGTATTTTGCTGGTAGGACTGGGTGGCCCGACACTTATAAAATAATCAATGAAATGAGAATCGGGGGGCTTTCCTTGTCATGGAGTGGCAGAATTACCCAGAATTCTTTTTGAGCATGAACGAGGCAACTTGAGAAGCACGAGACTGGCCCTCATCAAATGGCTAAAGCGCGGCCAGAAGAAAAAGCAGTGAGAAGAAGATCTCTAGCCAGGTACTAAGGAGTAGCCCTGCTGTGTGCTGTGAACGTAGGACTTCTGATTTTCTGAACACGTTTTTATCATAGAAAATTCGGGACAAAGTAGTGCTTTTTTTCGCTGTTATCCTCGTGGCAAATTTCTTTTCAAAGAAAGGGTATAATGTAAATAAGAGAATAATGAGATTTATATTTGCAAATTACCTGTCCTCTTACCACTTAAGTCAAATTCTATATCTCTATGCAATAAGCACATTCAAAATCTTCTTATGCGTCATCTTCGCGGAAATTACATTCTGTCCCTCAATAAACCTAAAACAACCAGTTATTGTCTTAGTTGTTTCTTTTACGTATCAGCTAAGATGCGGAATGCGCTACCTGATTTTATCCGTAGCACTGAGTTTACCGGTTTTAAAGTAGAGAATCTAAGACCGCATTTTGTACAGCGGCTTTTTTTTTTCAATAATATATCTTTGAAAATCATTTATTTAGTTATGTATCTGTATAAGCTATGTATTCTAGTTGTAAATGTAATGTCTCGAAGACATTGGCTGTGTAGTTATTCTGAAATTGGAGAAAAACTAAAGTTTATGCATGTATGCATGTCACCTTCAGCAGGGCGCGTGCGTTCAGTTTGTAATCTTCGACTCCAGTGCTTACCACATGACAGATGAAATGACTTTTGCCTTAAATATACAAACCATCGAAACCTTCAGATAATTTGTAATGACAAGGGCGGTTTGGAGCTGTGAGTAGGCGTGGGATTTGTCTCATATGGCTTAGGGGCCAACATATCTCTCCCTCAATGCCGTACCGGGAGGCAAGGTCGGTAGCAGAAAGCAGCGAAGGGCCAACTGCGTCCAAAGGCGATCGCACGGGCCGAAATCCCGGGATGACTCGTTTGGTACGACGCTCCAGCGCCACGTCTGGAGGTACTGCATTTTTCTCTCTTGTTCAAACAATCCTTTAGCGCATGCGTAAATGTTTTAGCGTTGGTCCTGGCAATAACTTTTTGATCTTGCTTCAAAGCTATGCATTAACCACGGTTATTGATAAGGCAATTAAGGATTCGAAATGACTCTGCCGCACGAATTGACAATATCCTCGTTCACCAAATTCACGGATATGGGATCCGTTTTTAGTGGCAATGCTGTGTCAGACGTTAGTGATCTGCCTTTGACCTTCCCTCCAACTAAAATTATTGCTCCCAGCTTCGCGAGTTTTCAATTTTCTCTGGGGATGCATTGTCTCAATGATCTCGAGCTTATTGACTGGGAGAGTTCAGGCCCAACTTTAAATTATAGCTAAAAGTTGTTCCAACACTTGCCGTGCACATTTCGTTTTGTCGTGAAGAATAGCAAAAAGGAAACTGCCCTCGATAACCTTGCAGGCGCGTTCAAACTGGTATAATAGATGAGCTTCGAACAACGCTGGGTCATCGGTGTAAATGTTCACTGTCCAGTGTGCGAACGCTACCCTAGGCGAGAGGACACCGAAGCTCACAGATCTCGGAGGAACTTCTTCGGTGTGGGAATTTTCGACGGCGACGTAAATATCGCCGTATTCCTGTGCCAGGTAGTCGATATTTGATCGGAGTGGCTCAATAAGAGTGGATTCCATGTTTATCAGGTTGTGTCGAAACAATTTCCTAGCTACTGTGGGAGCAAAAACAACATCGCAAAGGTAATCCTGGGTGCAAGATGTGACTTCTGCGGCGGAATTAAGAGACGAAGATCGTGCTTTCTGAGGTCTGAGGGATGCTTTTTTGACGAAGCAGGCCAAAATCATATGGAATCCAAGGGACTTAAATGATCGATAAGCGGAATATTCCCCATATGTTACGAGGCGGTGTCTTGAAATATTTGGAAATCTTATTCGTATAAATTCAGTTACCGCATTTGAGAGGGCTTTGTATATTCCTTGTCCTTGAAACTCTGGTAAAGTACGTGCTGCTCGAGTGACGTATGTCCGTCCCTCGTCCACAATGACAAATGCCACCAGACTCTCTAGTTTGTCACCAGAGAAAGCTAGCATTACGTTCCAATTTTCCATCCCCATCCACGTGTGATACCTCTTTGGAAGATAGTCATTTCTTTCGTATATTCCCTCAGATATTTTCAGAATTTCGTGAAAGTCGCTTGATTGGGCAAGACGAAAAGCTAACCCTGCCATGGCTGAAAAGAATCTGAAAACAGGTCAGTCTTACAAGGAGTTTTCGTTTCCGAATACTTAATAGTTGACTCCTTAGACTTGCTTCAAGTAGCCCTCTTGAAACTCTTGGATTGAGAAATTAAAGCGAGCTTAAAATTAGGTCGCGCAGCGACCGAACGAGCGAGGAAGTCGGAAAGAACAAGAAGAAGTCTATGGAATTCTTTTCGCCGGATTCAGTGTCGCCATGGGTCACTTCTCATGCATTGATACCTTCATTTCAAATGTCGAGAACTTCTGCTTTCTATTGTACACTCATCGCCAGAAATTTCGAACCGACACGTGCAGTTACGACGAGACACTTAAAAAAATTCAAGCTCTAACGTCGCTTCCCGATTACAGAAGACATATGGGATATTTTTTGGTTAATCAGTTTACTGAAAAGATTTTAAAATGATCGGTCTTGGGGGTATCTACTTTTGATCGCATACCATCGATCTTTGTAAGCATTAGTTGTCATTAGACTCTGAATTTCGGTTCGGTTTTCGAGATTTTAAGATC
>NC_090888.1:4286636-4291636 GCF_036669925.1 Montipora capricornis | reverse complement strand
GTTAGATTTCATTCTATTGTAGATATCATAAATGATTCTCATTCAAGTTAACTACTGTTGTTGTCTATTAACCCTTTGACTCCCAGGATATGATTGATGAGCATGTAACTTCACCTCTCAATTTCAATACACTGTCAGGTAGACAAGTATTGAGAATGAAGATTATTATCAGCTTAAGGGTATCATCCTGATGTAATACCAAATTCTTGTGACCAGCCAATGAAGAAGTCTATGGAAGTAGTTAGGAGAATGAACTTTTAGATCATGGAAGTCAAAGGGTTCACTGGTTTCTTGGAGGAACTAGCATATTTGTCGTTACTTTGAAATCCATGTCTTAAGTAAACTCATGTATCTATATATATATGTTTGGATGGATGTGTGATATGAGCACAAAATCTCATGCTAGTGCGAGCAGGAGTGAAGTCATAGGGTATGAATTCATACCAACACACATATTTCCTTAGAATGCAAAACTTATGTCAAATATCTAGGTGTGTTGATTGAGGTTCTGATAACCCTTCGAAAACTTGTTCAGACATCTAGTAAACAAATTCAGAGCGGTAATTCCCTATTTACCCTAATGCAATACGTTTTGGGGGCTTCTTTACATAAAAACAATACAAGTTATTTACTCTTGGACTGTATCATGACTCAGTGAACTGTATATCCATTGTTTTAATGCAAATAACTCCCCCCGCCCCCCCCCCCCCCAAAAAAAAATAATAAATTAATAAACTGTATTATGGCATTGGTGATAGAGATAGAGAACCTTGGATCATAACCTCGCCTTCCAGTAAACGTCTTACCGGTAGAATGCGAAACCTTCTGTTTTATTGCCCATACATTCTAATCTTTACATTAATGTGACCCAGCCTGTCACCCTTTCTTGAATTTCAGACCAAAACAATCATTCTGTAAGGCTACTTAAGATCCTGTATCATTTTGATGAGGTAGGAAGACCACAGTAACCGGAGAAAAGCCTGTAATTTGGTTGAGATGAACAAAAACTCAACCCAAATAGGAGATGCGGTCACCTAATAAGGCAATAGGGAGTTTGATTTAATCCTTTCATTCCCAAGATAGAAACGTTCATTCTCCTAACTAATAACATAGGTTTCTGTGTTACGTAGTCATGAGAATTTGGTGTTATATCACGATCACACCTCTTATTAGTCTCCTTTGCAGCCGTTATTAGGGTCGTCACGCAACGCTCCTCCCCACCAAAGTGGGGAGGAGCATTGCGTGACGACCCTAATAACAGCTGCGAAGGAGACTAACCTCTTATTGACTTAAGCTGATAAATATCTTCATTCGCAATACTTGTCCGACTGAAATTTCATTGAAATGTGAGGAGAACTTACATGCTGATCACTCCTGGAAGTCAAAGAGGTAAGCAATAAACAAGGCTACGGCAACGACAACGCTGCAAAGCAAGAATATTATTGGTTAAAAGCGAAAGAATAATATTTAATCGTGCTACACGTGCGGCACGCATTTCAGTGCATTACTTTGTTGTACTCTACAAAACAACGACGTGAATTGAGTTTAACTTCGGTGATCAGAAGGCAATCGGTGTTTTCTTATTGCAATTCATACGCTCTAAGCCCGTCAGATTTCTGGGTTACTAGAAACTTAAATTTGAGTTAATTCACCCTCTTTTTTTTAGTTTTAAGCTTCATTACAGTCCTTCTCACTGCTGAGTCAGGCTCAGGGCTTTGTTTTGTATTTTTCACCTTGTTAATGAAGCAAACGGAAGATATTTAGGAAAAAATGGATTATTTTCGTTTCTTATCGCAGGTCAACTTATGGCCGCCTCAAAAACCAAGCTAAGAGACCAGTAGAGCCCGAGCGCTTTGCAGTTCCATGCAACTTGAAAGGCTACTTGATTGGAAAAGAAGGTTGTGTTATCAAAGATATTATGAGGTCCTCAGGAGCGCAAATAAGTTCGCCAAAAGGAAGGGATGAAGATTTCTTTCTAATCAGCGGTTCTACAGAGCAACGAGAACGTGCTAAGGAGCTTATGGCGAAAAAAGTGGTAAGTCAAGAAACTTTAAATGCTTATAGCTCCATTTTTTTCCCAGATGTATTTTTGCATTATGTTCAGCAAAATGGCTTTAAAAGTTTTGTTTTTAGTCAAAACCGGAATTTTCTATGAATTTTCAAATTGGCGAAAAATCGAGGTTTGAAAACCCATTACCGAGCTGCAGAATTCGCCGAAAGGATATGGGTCGAGTGTAATTTGCGACGTAAAATCCGGACCTCAACCGTTCCGATTTGGGACTTCGTTCAGAGCGAGCTAGTCTATGCAGAGCTGAGAAAATACATGAGAAATGTGAAATACCCTTGTCTTCGGCTATAGCAGCGTTCGAAACTGTTCCGTTGAAGCAACTTTGGAGTGCTCTCTTTATTTCTTCCTCCGTCCTTTTTTCTTGCTCATAAAATACAAGCCATTCGCTATTTTTGCAAATCGCCTAATACAGTTCATTTTGGGGGTTATTACTGGGTTGCCTCATGGCAAACCCAGTCGAGGTCTGCGTTTAGTTTGTTTGTTTTCTTTTTTTTCAGTTTTTTTTTTTTTCCGTGTCGGTAAAAGTCTTGCCTGTCACTCCCCTGGTAAGTGGTGTCTTTGTGGATAGAGCCTTCTGCGAGTATTTTCTTAGGATCAAGAGGGTAGTGGAACTGCGTAGATTTCTCTGGTGGACACAGTAGAATCATTAACCTAGCCTGCAATGGCGTCGAAAGTCATGTAACGCGAATGGCGTTTTAGTGGATCCTTAAACAAAATATACCCTTATGGAGCTCAATAATAGAAAGTCAGTTGGATAAAATAGGCAGGCATCTTAAAAGCGACGAGCACTGGACTTCGACAACAATCTATCGCCCGTCGAGACGAAATCAAAGTGAGCTGTATTTACCTGAAGTACATGGTAATGACACGATTGAGTTTCTTGTCTTCACGCACGCAATGAAATAGGAAGAGGTTTTCGCCTCTAAGAGCAAATATGTTGTTTGTTTCAATAAATATTTCGCTGGAAAAGGATTCTGTGGTATTTTCTGCCTTTGTGAATTATAATATCATGTTGTGTATTGAATTTTCGAGCTTAAGGTTCAAATGTGATATGGGAGAAGTTTTTTTAGTAAGCAGGTAGGGTTCACAGGCCTGTTGGAAGCGTGCTTGAGTTTCAACAAAATGAGCCCCAAAATCAGTGAAAACTTGTGACGCAGATGAATAATAAAGTAGCTGCTATTTCCAAAATGATGGAATTACCTGGTGATAAATAACGTCGTACGCGTCTTGGAGAGTAAATTTTGACTTTGCATAAACAAGAGTTGGGCGATTGTGATCTTTGTTTTGACTTCGCTCATTTCATTGTCAACCTTTATAACACTTGACAGAAAAGAAACTTACAAAAACCCGGTATCTTGCCATCATTTGACACAGATGCTTCACTGTTTGGCGAGTAAACATGCCGCGGTAACTTAATCGTACAATGATTCATACAATGATTTGATATTAGCCTCTCCCCATACGGGGCTTTTCAGGACTAATTTTACAATACTTTGTGGGGGACTTTAGCCAGACTGCTTGTTACGCAGTTTACAATTAATTTTAGGGAAGTGAAAGATGCCCCCATCCAGAAAGGTTAGACCACAACACCGGGGACTACGTCCCCTACTCTTATCGAATAGTGAGTGGGTTCTTAACGTCCCATACTATTTAATTTCCAACAAGGGTTATGAGACGGGACCTCCGGTTTACAGTCCTTATCCGAGAAGACTTGAAAGTCTAACCATTTGCAAATGTAATTACAAAGGCAGCACATTCTCCTCAGTTATTTTAAGACCCTGAGTGTTGGTCCGGCCGGAGTCGAACTCACGACCTCCCGCATGACAGCCCGATGCTCAACCAACTGAGCCACCGGTGCGCGGTGAATTCCGGCGCCCGCTGAATTCCGGCCATGTCACTTTCGATTTTGCAATTTACTTGAACGTAGCAAAAATCTCCCAAAATGTTTGTCGCTGATCGTAACTTTTTATATTCTATATTCACGGTTCAAAATTAATGTTATTTTCATGTCGTAAATATTTTATTCTCGATCGACCGTCCGGGAAACTTCCTTCTGCTCTTTCTGAAAACTGTGTATCAATAGTTATTTGCTTTTTCATCAATATTTGTTTTGCATAAAGCAAGCTAAACGAATCTGTACCTTGCTGAGTTTGCATTTGTTAGCGTTAATAGTATTTTCGGTCAGATGTTTCTGTTTTTTATGAGGGGTTTATTGTTTTGGTCTCCCATCCTAACACTAACCCCGCGAAACAGGGCTTGACTTCAGTGAAGTTTAGTATTACAAAGCTTTCAGATGCTCAGAGGGCACACTTGTGGTGAAAAGAAGTTGTGAGGGAACTTGAAAATTATCAACATGTCAGCCCAGAAGCCAATGTTTCTCGCTTCTCTTTTATTTGTTATTCTTCAGAGACTGGAATGCTGTATTTCAATACCACACAATTCAATGCCTTCTGATTTTCTGTAGCACGTACCACAGGCAAACCAGTGTATGCTTCACAGAAGCATCTAGTTTGCATTAAAACAATGGATATCCAGATCACTGAAGCATGATACAGTCCCAAGAGTAAATAACAAGTTTGTATTGTTCTTATGTAAAGAACTCCCCAAAACGTATTGCATTATGAGAAGTTGGGAAAAAAGTCTATTCTGCGTCTGCTAGCGGCTCGTTGGCATACCTTTGCGTTTCTTCCACATCTGTGGCTTGATCGCTCAAGTTTTGGTGAGCCTTCGACTTCTAACTCGTAATCTTCTATTTTGGAGACCTCAGAATCTCAACTGGAAGCAAGACTAAAGTCGTTTGAGGTCATTTAACAAATGTCACTACTTTTAGTAAATGTCAGCCGAATAACAGCTGTTTTCAAATACTAACTCTTTCGCTTTTGTTGTTGTCTGTCGACTGCTAGTTTTGCTTTGTTTGCCCTGTTGCTAATGT
>NC_090888.1:4266636-4281636 GCF_036669925.1 Montipora capricornis | reverse complement strand
GGTTATTAAGTTGTTTATTATATGGCTAACAGAACGGTTACAAATAAGAAAAAAACTAATTTGGATAATCTATAATCGGCCCGTGGGCATTACGGGAGAATAATGCCCTGGCGCTTAGCTGCTCTTAGCCAATCACAGCATGCGTTATATCTGCCAGAAACACTAGCCATATAATAAACATAAATAATTCACAAGTAATTTGTCCGCTGAAACTTCTTACAGTTAATGGCAACATTTTAGCCAGGCTAGGTCCCTCAATCACAAGCTGAGAAACGCCAGCATAGAACATGTCACTGTACTTGTGAACAATCAATCGGTCTGCCTCCTGCCAAATGGGATTATTTCATGTTAGTTGGGCCTGGAGAGCGGTCAATAAAGGACGTATTAAATAAATTATCATCTTAAAAACTTTTTTCAGGATAAAAGTGCTAGCAGGAAGAACGTTCACTCTCAGGTCAAAAAGAATACTTGCTCAATTTTAAATGAATCATGAAAGAATAAATAAATCAACAAATAGATAAATAAATAAAGAGGATTATAGCTTGTTTAGAACATGGTGAAATGAATTTGTGCTCGTCATCTCCAATGCAGTATGGAAGGTCTGCCACCAGTCTCTGTAGACTCAGATAACAATGATGTACAGTAAACACCCGCATATAACTACCTATGATTTCTGGTTTCAGGCTGATCAAGTTCTTATTTACTGGTGCTTAGCGCTAAATCAGCGTGAAAATGTTCTTAAAATTTGTTTTCTGAAATACTATACATTCAGCCAGTACATTACTAGAGGTTTAGCCCGAGGGTCCCCATTGACGAGTGAAATCTATACGTGTCACTCTCTTAGGTGGGAAAGGTTTTAATTAACATGCAATATTTTATTAGTTACTTGCACTAGAAACTAAATTTCGAATTAAAAAATTCTAGTATAAATATAAGTAAACACAAGATATAAGAGTGTTCTTTTGGCATGGGTGGGCTGCCTAGCACAGTCACAAGGGAGTCTATTTTTAGAATACCCGTTCCCGCGAAAATTTGTTAAGTCCCTGAAAAAACATGGCAGAGGCAGTCACGCGTGACATGGCTTCTTCTGATTGGTTAAGGTGGCGCCCTTTTTCTTTCGCGCGGAAATTGTCTAAAAATAAATCCATTTGTGACTTTGCTGGGGAAACTTCATAGTATCACGCTGAATTAGTTCTAATATATATATGGTGATTTATTGGTCCACTTATAGTAGTTGTTTAGCCTATCACAGTCAGTCGTAACCAAATAGTGCAAAGTCAATTTCATTGCAATTAACGAAAGTCCAGTGCATTACGACTCAATTGTGCTTTCTCATCTGACAGACAGCGCATTTGACATCGACTATATCCCCAAAGAAGAGGAAAGGAGTCTTTTGTCAAGATACCTCTCTGAGCTCACGATTTGTGGCAGTGATGAAGGTGACTTGGAACTTTGTCTCCCACGACTCAACAAACTAGATGGATTTCATCTTATCCACAAGCGGCGCGCTCGGAGGTCTCTTTATGAACTTACTGATGGTTTTGCTATCATTCTTTCCAAGGAATGCACTTGGAGACTTGACATGGACGCTGGGGAGTCTAGAGAATCAGTAAGCTGAATCGATCTGTATTTCCGCGAGCATTATTATAATGATGGCAAGACAGTGGACAGTGCACTCTTTGAAAACTGTCATGTTAGATTATAGATCGCCTCCTCTTGAAGAGTAGTGTACTGTAGAGAGCTTAAGTAAGGACAACGACGGCAGGCACAAAAACGACATAAAGCAACAAGTGTAATAAACAAAAACAATGATGTTGCACTCCCCACATCTGCAGCGTTTTACATTTTGGTAAATTTCTTTGCCGTACTCGTTCTCACAACAACGTGGAATAAAAAAAATTCGAGGGTATGTGGAATAAGTGGTCACCTGATGATAAATTTTCAATTTTCTCTCCAAATATCCACGCCCTTTATGCCAATTTTATTTACTTTAAATTGGTACACCCTTTCCAAGACGAACGATATGGAATAATCCTGAAATGATTGGAATAACATGAAGATATATTTTTACTTGTCTTTTGTTTTGGCCATCGTCATCCATATTTAAGACCCCTAACAACAGTCTCCATAAACCTATCTTCCGATGAAATCCAGTTTTGAAATATGCTAACGTAGTTGACAATAGTAACTATTTTCATTATAGTTGGGAATATTTTATAATGTTAGAATGTTTTAAGTAATAATTAATTTATAAAACTTTACGATTGATAATATTACAAATTTAGAATCTCAAGTGATTGATTTTTTGCATGCACTCATGTTCTGATTTTAAGTACAGTACTCTTTTTATAATGATGATCTCTTGCGTACAGCGCTTTCATGTTCATCAAATTCCCACTTTTCCTTCGTCTCTCACTCGGAAACCTTACGATCTTGATTATGATATTTCGTGAGTGCAGGCATAAAATACGTGAGGGGAAACGGGTTAGAAGAATTAAGAATTATTAGTAATATTATTATTACTATTACTACCTTATTATAGGAAATTAAAGTTCGTGTTAATTAACGCATTTGAAATTTTCAAAATGCGGGAAATTAAAGCGTCTGCCACACCCCCCCGCCTGCCCCCAGAAAAAAAATCAACAGCACAATTTGCTATTTTAACATTACCTGGTAAAACTCCACAATACAAACAATGATCGTTGAATTGTCTCTAAACGTACAGTGGGTTAAGCGAAGGAATCTGTCCACCTCGAGCGTTCTTCGCCGTGTCCATGATACCGAACGTTGAGAACTATTCTACTGACAGCGAACACGAAGAAAATGCAGTTGAAGTACAGTACACGATTTACTAATGTGAAAGATTGATGCGAAATATAGTGCGCGCGAAAAAATGTATAGTTTGGTTAGGTGTCAAGAAGATCTGGAGTGAGTTACAGATTTGGGGGGAATATAATGGTAATCAAGGTCGCGGAAATTAACGCGCTAGTTAATTAACATAATTAACTATTGGAGGGGTAATGTGAAGTGCTAGTTTTCTACCCATGTAAACCATATGAGCGTTAGCCCTACTAATGGAATTGGGTCCACACAAGGACAGAGAAAAACTCTGACCTGGGTGGGAATTTTCAGGGAATTAAAAAAAAACGATCGAAAAGCTTGTCGGTTGAAGGTGGGCCTTTAAAGGTTTCCTTTAAGGGTTTGGATACGATACATGATAGCTTTATTTAGAAAGGGAGACGCAATTCATTACTTGCACAAATCCCATAATACACCTCTTTTACCTCCCCCTCACCCACCAAAAAAAAATTTTAAAAAATCTGCATAGGCATTGTTTTTGACTTCTCTTGTGACATTTTCATGTCCCAGGAGAAATTGCAAACAATGGTTATGCAAACGCTTTGGGGGATAATAGAGGTGTATTATGGGATTGTGCAACTGGTGAATTAACCTTTTACAGTTTTGTAACTTATAGCCCTCAGTCTAACTATACCATAGATGACAGACCACAACACAGGGAACTCCATTGCCCTATTCTTTCCGAATATGTAATGTGTGGGTTCTGTTACGTCCCACAAGGTTATGGACATTGAAGGGTTGTGAGACGGCCCCAGCGGTTTTTCGTCCTTATCCGAGAAGACTTGACAGTCTAACTATTTGCAGATGTCATTACATACTTTAGGCTGTACTTACTCCTTACCGAATTGTTTACCGAGCCAGAGTGTTGGTCCGGCCGGAGTTCTTATATTTTTTTATCCCGCGACCTCCCCGACAGTAGTCCGATGCGCAGCCAGCTGATAACAACAGAAGGGTAGAATTTGATTCAGTATTAAATCCTAGTTAATGAAATTTCTCTCTTTTCTAACAGACTGACCTCCATTTGCATTGCAAAGAGTGGGACACTGTCCTAAAAAGCGGAGACTGGGAACCAGAGATGATAGCAGACAAGATTCCGGAATTCTTCGAATTTGTCGAGAACGTTCGAAGATTTTGTTCTGCGTGAACGAACAGTACCGTACCGAATCACAAGCGGAATTGAATGGTCGAAAACAAGGTTCATGGTTAACGTTAAACGAAACCTTGTTCCACTGCGCATAAAAGATTTCTCTTCCATGTCAGGAATTTTGGCTCGTTTGCAGCCTTTACTTCGGGAGAGTGTTTGACAAGGAAAACATGGAGAAAGGTGCAGGAGTTTGAAAAGAGCTGATGTTCTTTAAAAAAATGTGTATTGAAGTCAATACAAACACATGTGGAATTGATACAGTTCACAATAGTTTGAATACGTTGCCAGCTATTTTGTACCACTGAATGCATTTCAATTTTCTTTTCCAATCTTCTGAACTACAGCTTTAGTCGGTACCAACCCACGAACATGAAATGTACGACGCGTAAAAACCTAGCCTTTTTTTCAATAAATGATAAAACGTTTACCTATGCTTCGTCTCCGTCGCCTGCATGACCTAACCTTTTGTTATTACTAGTAAGTTATGTCAATGTATGCTTCAGTATAATTTGAATTCTAACCCTGCCATGACTGAAAAGAATATGAAAATAAGTCAGTCCCACAAGGATTTTCGTGTCTTTCGTTTGTTCCGTACATCGCAATACAACGCCATGGGTCGCTTCTCATGCATTTATACCCTCATTTTAAATGTTGAAAACTTCTGCTTCCTACTGTACACTCTCACATGAATTGTTGTATTAAACTTCTGCCTTTTGTGTACAACCTAGCATTTCATAACCGCTGAGGCAATGCATTCCAGAAGAAATAGCAATGGAAACTGAAACGTTACTTAAGAGTAACTTTGAAGACAATAGAGAGAACATTTATTCATGTTTGTGGGATTTTGCTGGGCAGTCAGTTTACTATGTCACTCATTCGCTTTTTCTAACAGCACGAGCAATCTACGTTTTAGTTTATAATCTCAGCGTAAATCCAGATCACCCTGCCAAGCCCCTTATGAAACAAGGCGTATGCCAGAAAAATCAGGACACATTCAATCTAAATACTAATCTGGATTATCTGGATTTTTGGATGAGGTCTGTGGCGTCTCTATCGAAGAAATGTTCCCATGACCACGAGAACACCGCTAAGATTCCTACTGGAGCAGGATTGCTGCCACACAGGCTTCCTTCCGTTTTCTTAGTGTACACTCATGCCGATACACCTTACGACAAAAAAAAGGATCCTAGAGATTTAGCCTATGGAATCTTAGGCCGTCTACGACAAAAGCCTTACAGTGTCCACTTGTTTGATGTGTACGTTGTGGATAACAGGAAATCGGGTACTGCGTTTGAGTGCTCAGAGGTTAGGCGGCTGCGACAACAAGTTCTGGCTGCTGCAGAACAACTACCTTACATTAATGAAGCCATTCCAATCAAATGGTTAAAGTTTGAGAGGGCTATTGCAGCACTGAAGAAGCAGAAGAAAGGAAACAAGTGCATTTCTTTGAAAGACGCTGAAGATATTGCATCAAACGACTGCAACGTAACAGAAGAGAGAGAGAGAGTAAAAAATTATTGGGCTACTTGCATGACCTCAGAAGTATAGTTCATTTTGACGACCCTCCAGAGTTGAATAAATTGGTTGTCCTTGATCCTCAGTGGCTGATTGATGTGTTTAAGAAAGTTATAACAGTGCAACCGGCTTATCAGTGTGAAGAGAAAAAACTACTAGACAAATGGAATAAGCTAGAAGCATGTGGACTTTTGGACGAAAAGCTCTTAAGGCATATGTGGAAATCATTATCTGACGACGAAGAAACTTACCAAAGTCTCGTTGAAATCATGGAGAAATTTGGCTTGATGTGCCCCTGGCCACTGGATGCTTCAGGAAACAAGAGCTATCTTGTACCATCTATGTTAAAGTCGCGTCCGCCGAAGGAGATTAGCGAGCTGGCAGCGTCTTCAGAACTGCCATCTCTGTTTCTGAGATTTGAAGACGGTCATGTTCCCGCAGGTTTGTTTCCCCGATTGGTTCTGGCGATCTTTCAGTGGGGCAAGGAAGAATTTGGGGAACCAGGAAAGGTTCATTTGTTCTGCAACTTTGCTAGATATTTCACCTCCTCGGACAACGACTGTTCTGTTATCTTTGTCTGCCACTCTTCATTCATTGAGATTGTTGTTCATAATGCGAATATTGGCCTTGACTCGATTGAAGATTTAGCCCCCGACTTAGAGATGAGCTATTCTCCAGATTTCCAACGTGACAACACTAACAGTAAGGTCATCCTTACGCGTGCCGTTTGTAGTCAAGTGGGCTTGACACTAGAGTGCATGCGCCACGAGTTCTGCTGGCTCAAGAATATGAGATATGACATGTGTATTATCTGCCAAGTCTGCTGTCATGGAGGTGGAGTCAATTTTTGCCTGGCTCATTGCAAACAAGGATGCAAAGAGGAGGAATGCCTACACTTCTGGCCAATTTCTAAGTTACGCACGGTCAAGTCTGCCACGGTTTGTACAAGATCTGCGTCCGCCCAGAGTGCCAGTGTCACAGTTTACTCACTGGTTTCCTGCAGTCAGTCATAAGGTAAATGTATGGGAACAGTGGTACAACAAAATGTGCCAAAATTGTAAAAATTTGGGAGCTTCTTTCCTGTCAACTGCTTAACAAGGGCTTTACGTAATCCCGGTACAACTTTCAATCCAGTACGACCTCCGGTTCCCGGTCTCTATCATGACTACCTTCATTCAAATAATACTGGTATGACTTTTCATATCTGAAAGAGAACTTTGATCCGGTACAACAGCACCGGGTTGAACTCGGACCAATGTGACTCCTGTTGATGCGCTATTTTTGAGATGCAATGAGAGAGAACCGGGATAAATTTGCACTGGAATGAAAATTGTAACCTTGTCATGCAAGCATCCCCAAAGTTGCTAGGGTCGCTACACTCTCCAGCTCATCACTCACTGAAAAAACAATTATGTAATGGGCAAAAAATTATTTTAAAAAGTAAAATCCGAGTGTTTTCGACACTAGGTCATCATAAGGGTTATCATCATCACCTTGCTGATGACCTAGTGTCGAAAACGTTTGGATTTTGCTCGTAAATACGGTTATTAGCCTTGTCAATCAGTTTATTTTTTCAGTTATGGACAACTATGTAATATGTAATTGTAAAAATATTAGTAATAATAGGAATAATTATGATTAATTCATTAATAATGATAATATTTAACTATTAATGATTAATAATTTATTTATTTAATTGTTTTTAGTTAAGCAATTATGTATTTTCTTGGGAGAACTGATGACTCAATAGCATCCGATTTTTTTTTCCTGTTTCATACAGGACTTGTTTTACAATAGATACATCTATTTTTTACTTAAACTGCTTGGGAGAAAGTAGTTGAGTGAAACCACTCTCTTTCCCATAAGACGCTGTCAAAAATGAAAACAACTACAGCAAAAGGATTGCATGTCACGCATTTTGGTTTCAAGTGCGCTGGCATCTTTTATCAATGATCATTTATTGGCCATAATCGTTGATCGTGGTCACTTGCTAGTTGTATTATAAATAAGAGCAAATGAATCAATGATATGTAAGTGCATCTCTAAATTTCTGAAGCGTTAAAGAGCACCAGCATTGAAAACGCCTGACATTCTTACCGTATTCATTTCGATTGTTTTCATTTAGGTATCACAGTCAGGAACTAGAGATAGCTACCAAAATTTTGCTTCCTCTAGTGAAGGTGAATAAATAAGATATATCGATTTAACGTTATTATTAACCTTCTTTGGGCAGGAAGGGGTCGTTCACAGTGGTTTGGGTGACTTCAAAAGAATTCTAGAAAGAGGTGAACCTTTTTTGGGAACTTTACCTGGAATATAAATAACTGATTAGCCAGTGCTTCGTTTAACTGGGTGATTCCATGGCAAAACATTCCAAGAAAAGGGTTTTCCGAAAATTCGAGGTTTATTTTCCGGACGAAAATTCAAAGTTGCACGCATGAAGTACGAAGTTCTTAATCTATTTTAGTATTTTAGTTTGGGCGTTTTCTTTACCAAGGGCATTTCGAACGACAATTTTAGCAACTATGGGAAGTAAACGATTGTCGACCTTTTTTTTAAGATAACGCAAAAGAAGTTATAGTTCTTCGTCGTATCATTTGCTGCTAAGTAATACTCTCTGAACTCAGTTTCCATAAAAACTAGATTCGGCCTTTACAAGTGAAATCTGGATATTTTTCGTACGCTTAATTTTAAACGTGGCTCTAAAAGTTGTTACAGCAACGGGATGGGAATTTATAAATCAATTTAGGGCTAGCTAATATAGCGAAGAGACTTGACGTGGTCCAACACTTACGGAGCATTTCACCTGAAGGAACTGTTGGTGAGCAAAGTGTAGTCTATTTATGGAATATTGTAGGTCATTTACCCGCCAAGCTCAAATTCTTTCAAAGGGAACATTTCTCTTATTGAGATGAAAAGTTAAGTGGTTTAATCTTTGACTGAAAGCAAAAACATCAGGCTTTTCTGTATCAATTGCAAACTTTTTTTTTCCTTTCCTTCTTTTGTAAAGTGAATTGACGTTACAATGTGCAAAAGCTCCCGTTCTTCAAGTAGCGTGCTGTTATGTGTATTTGTAATTGCTTTTTGTTTCTTGTAAATAATTAATAAAAAGTAATTTTTAATAACTTAAAGATTGCGGAGAGCGCTCCGCGATTCCAAATCAACGGTCGAAGACGAAAAAAAAAAAATCTGGTCGCACAACCCCAGAACCTCATTTCCATACGTAGAGACAGTTCAGATTTCTGGTCACGGTGTTGTCGTCAAACCAGTTTTGGCCGCCAAGCTCAGACTGCTTCCTACGGGACGCAATGAAGCGCATCATTAATATTTCTGAAAATTGTGATTACAGTGATGGCTATTCATTTCAACAGCTTTCATAAATTGGGAGCAATAGACCTTTTCGGCTTGTACACTTTGTTTTCCCAATACAGATCATGTGATAATAATCAGGAGGCTTGGTCCTTTGTTTTGTTCATTAAAAAGAGTGCCTGCAGACATATTCATGCTTGCATGCCCTCATTTTAATGAACAAAACAAAAGACCAAAGCTCCTGAGTATTATCACATGATCTGTATTGAGAAAAAAAAAATGTACAAGCCGAAAAGATCTATTTAATTTTAATTTTTAATGGTGTAATGATTTTCGGTGCGTAAGATTGATTTCTTTGATGAAATGTTTTTCCTTGAGAGCGAGAATTTATTGTTGGAAGCGTTTAAAACAGGATACTGTCCTTGCCATTTTTCGTCCTTGAGTCCTCCGTTCCCAGACACAGTTGCAACAAATGTTGCGAGTTCAACTTTTTTGGTAAATTCCCCGGCCGCTCTCAAGCGAGCTCGAGTATCTGCAAGTGCTCTCATGCGCGAATCGATAAGCAAAATAATTTAACTACAATTAAAATGGGTTTTTTCACGTTGTCAAAGCCGTTAAAGTGCTTGAAGGCACTGAAGCAGCATACGGACCATCGGAACAGTTTTATAGCCCTTTCCTCCCAAAGTCACGCAACGCTGCTTGTCACAACAACTTTTGAGAACCGGTTTTTCGATTTGTCCAATCAGAAAATCCCTCGAACGTAGTGTCCAATCCGGGAACTAGGACAAATTCTATCCCAATTTGATGACATGGAAATGAGGTTCTGGAGTTGTATCACCAGACGTTTTTTTTCTTTTTTTTACTTTATTAAAGTCATTCTTTAATCTTCTTAATCTCAGTCTAACAACTTACTTTACGAAGTTTTTTTTTTTGCACAATATCTGAATGTAACCGCCCCATGTTCACAAATCAATTTAGGACTAGGGTACTTATTACGGGACACTGTACCGAAACAAATCAAATCAACTCATGGAATCATAGGTTAGTTTTTGAGAAAAGAGGAAAACCGCAGCACCCCTAGAAAAACCACTCGGAGCAGAGTAGAGAACCAACAAACTCAACCTACATATGACGCCGAGTCTGGGAGTCGAACCCGGGCCACATTGGTGGGAGGCGAGTGCTCTCACCCTTGCGTCATCCCTGTTCCCTATCTAAATTAGCCAGGTGGCGAGAGCTTGAGTACAATTATCTAAAATAGTGATATTACAACTATGGCATTAAAGTGGTACTATGATCAAAAAATCATTTCCTTTTTTCTTCTGATTTTGAAAGAGTGTTCGCTTAACACCTAACTGGCAAAATTTTGAGCTTTGAGTTTTATCCAAAGGCTGTTTATTTTGAGTGTAAGTTTTGGATTTCATGGTCCGCCATTACTCACGTTCAAAACTGGCTGATTGGACCTCAGAGGGTTGGATCTAGAGAAAATGACGTCATTTACTCACTAGCCTAAGATTTCAGCTTGTAAACGCAATTTATTATATATGCAAAACCCGGGTTGAAAAGTCTGAAAGCCCGAAACTCCCGTGCTGCATACTAATTAGGCCGCGTACACACGCATTGCATTCTTAAACTAGTGAGTGTTTGACGTCATTTTCTCCTCGACCCAGCTCTCTCAAGATTTTGAAGTTAGTAATGGCGGACCAATAAATAAGAAAATTCCAGCTAAAATAAACAGGTGTCTTTTTAAAATCAGAACTTAAAACTTGGGTGAGTTAGTGTTTAGTTAACATAGTTTTGAAATCCAAAGGAAAAACTAAATTGTTTTTTGGTCGTAGTACCACTTTAAATAAGAGACGTCCGTATATTAAGGTTAAATGCTTAAAACACAGCAATAATGCTCTCAAGGGCGATCTCTTTGCGAGGGACGTTGACTTTGCTAGTAACAAAACGTAGGGCTTAAAACTGATCTAAAGCACATTTGCGTATTCGCTAGGAAATGGAGACAAGGCACTCGCCTTTCCCCTCAAGCTTCAGGAGTCCCTCGCTTCCCCGTCATGTGACCCACAACAAATTGTGAGTCCGTTTAAAGAGAAACAACCGCGGATGGAAGCTGCTTGGATTCGATGCTTGTCCTGGGTAGCTAATATAGCAAAGAGACTTGACGTGGTCCAACACTTACGGAGCATTTCACCTGAAGGAACTATTGGTGAGCAAAGTGTAGTCTATTTATGGAATATTGTAGGTCATTTACCCGCCAAGCTCATATTCTTTCAAAGGGAACATTTCTCCTATTGAGATGAAAAGTTAAGTGGTTTAATCTTTGACTGAAAGCAAAAACATCAGGCTTTTCAGTATCAATTGCAAACTTTTCCAATTTCCGACACGGGGAAAAAAACCGAAAACGAGACTTATATTTCGATTGGCTTGCCATATGGCAACCCAGTAAAAAAAAATGCAAAGAAAATATTCATTAAACTCGCTTTGAAAGAGGAGTTTAAGCGAACATGCAAATTTACTACTCTTCTGAAAAATCACGATGATATTCGTCCAGTTTTGGCGGAGAATAACTGACGTAATAGACATTAATTTTTACCAAAAGTGCTTGCAATCTTGCAATCTGATTGTTGATAACAGTCTGAACAACGCGGCTCGCGTCAACGAGTAACGCAAATGTATTAGCCAATCTCAAACGCTCATTTTAAGAGATAAACCAATCAAATTGCGAGAAAGTTAAGAACGCGTTTCAAACTAAAAATTGTGGCGTTACGATTTAGCGATTTTCGGAGAAAGCTACGAGGTTAACTCTGAAAATCCCGTATCTTTAGGAGTAAACAAGCACATCTTGTCAGAAATTGTTTGTTAAACCGCGGAATTTCGTACGGTAGTTCGGAAAAAGATGCCAAATTAGCCGCAGGGGAAAACTGAAAACTAAACGGAATTACAAAATTAATGACTTTCGCCGCCGATTATTTGCACTGTTTGCTCTGAGATGAAGATTCCTTGCACAGATTCAGGTTGGAATTCCATAATTCACACTGAACTACAAAATTAGTTCGACAGAATGTATTCTCTTCCACCATCAGCCTAGCCCTATTCAACAGGAACGGAAAAAGGTTCAGAATTTCTAACCCCGTTCAACTGGGACGGAAAAGATTCAGAATTTCTGACACCGTTCAATTGGGACGGTGAAAGCCAAGACTCTAATGACTGAGATCTGCGACGTGTCCTTAATTGCCTTGGATTATTAATTGCCCTCTTTTAAACAACGTTTTCATTGTGGCAGGTCCGCTGTTGTCAGAGAACCTTGACGTGAGAGAAATCTCATTTGAACTGGGAAGACAGCTCACTATCGCATTAAGTGGTAAGTCTTCATAGCTCAGTACTAGGGCTGTAAAGATGACAGGCACCGATGCATCGGTGAAGTGCCATAGCTTATATTGGCATTTGAACAACGTATCGTGTTAATACAATGCATTGAAATATGCTTCATGAAGAAAGTTGCGAAATCTCTTTTCCTAACTGTCCACTTTTATTGAACGGTAATGCCACGTGTTTTGCGGGGTGCTTTGAAAAAAATAGTGCGAGTCATCTACTCATAAAAACCGTACCGTGCTATTTATTATCACCTGGTGTCAGGCCCTAAGGCGCGTCGCGGGCTGCGAGGCCTAAGATTCCGCAAGGGTTGTTGCCCTTTTTTGTCGTCCACAAAACTCAGTTCCGCCGCTTTAGTGCGAGCGAAAACTTTAAACTTCCAGTGTTTTTGCGATCTCGATTTCAGGGTTCTTGTCTTTTACGTGCAGGTTTAAGATTCAAGTTCCTAGTGACGTGAATATCATTTGCGCCTTCAAGGGTAGCCGGAAACAAGATGAAACATCTTTCATTAAAAAGCAGAAAAGCTGGGGTGTTTGTGTGAAACAGCATTCTTCCAAACTTACCAGATTTGCAATTTATCATAGAGTGAGCTTTTACGTTGATATCCTCGACTTCTGAGGTATTTTGGGCTTAACTGCAGAATGCCCCTCCACTCGAAGTTGGACCCCTTAAAATCGGGATACTTGGCGACGCAGTTTGTGCCACTCTTTCTTTTTTATGTTTTTAGAACGAGAAATAGACACACTACGGGGCTACGTGGCTAAGCGGCTACGGAGCTACACAGTTCAATGTATATTACCTCGTTCTTCAATGATCTATTAGCCGAAGTGAACAAGAACGGGCTAAACTTCAGAATACCCGGCGACTGAAATATCTCATCAAATCCTGCTACCGCAGTCCCGCAGTCGACATAATATACATAATATTTTTATATAAACATCACGAAATATGCCGCTTGCATTGAACGCGTTGGTGTTGACCTTGTTGGTCCTTGCTACCGCAGTCCCGTAGTCGCCAAAATGAATACTGATTACTGATTACTGATTAGACCTAAGCATTCTCGTAATATTTTAGCTTTCATTTTGCGGTTCGGTCAACTTCACTTTTCACGAGATCATGTGAAGAATAAAGCACTCGTTTACTGATGAAGCCTAAAGCGCTCGTTGCAGTGATTAGGCCTAAGAACTCTCGTAAAATTTTAGCTTTCATTTTGCCGCTCGGTTATCTACACTTTTCATCGACTGCGGGACTGCGGACCGCGGTACCACTCCATTTCAACCGGCACTTAGTTCATTGTTCATCGACTGCGGGACTGCGGACCGCGGTAGCACTTCATTTCAACACTTAGTTCACGTAGCCACGTAGCCGCGTAGCCCCGTAGTGTCTATTTCTCGTTCTAAAAACGTAAAAAATAAAGAGCGTGCACAAACTTCGTAGCCAAGTATCCCGATTTTAAGGGGTAAAACTTCGAGTGTCGGGGTATTCTGCCGTTACTCCGTAGTTTGTCTTATATTACTTTCATGAAAATTGGTGGGAAAAAATATTGCTTTCATCTTTCATTACACACGACTCGATGGATAACCATAGCGAATTGTTTGCTCAAAAAATAGAAAAGCTGAAAGATATTCAGTATTCTTTGATTGCTCTCACGTGATAAGACGGCCATGTTGGTGCCAAAACAATAGAAAAATGTAGCTTTAGTTTTGCATAATAATAGAGTCAAATTCCCAAATTCCCAAAAGACTTTTTGGAATCCGTTACCTTGATAACCGCATTCGGAATCCAGCAGAAGCTGTGCTTGGTTTCGTAGCAGAAATACGAGGTCTGACAGTAGGAGAATTGTACGACGTCTTGAGCAACTGTGGCCTCCCTTTTTTGGCAGATGAACTGTAAAGACAATTACCCCACTGAGATGGGAGATTTCATTTCAGCATGGCAGTTTTCAAACATCAACTCCTTTGTTTCTTGCAAACAGACAACAAGGAAGGATTTTGCTGCTCCATTGACCTTAGTAGTAATGCTCCTGCCATAAAAAGTTATTCAATTCAGAGACCGTTCTCGAAGGGGCTCATTTATCGGAAAGGTCTCATAAATGGCGTACTTTTTCTCAACCTCAAAAGAGCTTTCGACACTGTGGATCACCGGATCTTCTTACAGAAGCGTTACCCTTTTATATTGAGTTTCCATACTTTGAAGTGATTTAGGTCTTATCTAACAAGTCGCAAACAGAAAACCTTTGTAAATGGCCATATGTCAGACTATTGGCCCATGATTTAATTTGTGGCGTCCCGGCCCCCAGTGATCGATCCTACAATCCTGGTCAAAACTGTTGGGACAATTCCCGCTTTCCCCCCACCCCCCATTAGTAAGTGTCCCGAAGTCTGTTGATCCGGATTGTAGTTCCCCGTGAGACTCTAATTATGAACTATGAAGCTCTCATCCAACCGATAAGGCTTTGTTTGCTTTAGCTCCATATTGAGCATCATAGATGTGTGGCAGTCTGAGAGACTCCAAAAACTACAAAATAGGGCTGCACGTTTAATCAATCTCTCTGACTGAAATGGGACTTTCACTTTACTCGATGAACTCGGTTAGGATTCTCTGAAGCGAAGACGTTCAAAGTAACTAATCTCGTCAAAGTACATTTTTGAAACTACTTACAGTTTTCACTCACCTAATCTATGAAATCTAAAATACGTCAAGCTTTTCGTTCGTAGACCGAGTACTGAAACGAAGCCGGTTTTTGATACCGTGGCTCTGTACTCTGGACCAGCTTGCCTTTGAGCGCCCACGCTTAACTC
>NC_090888.1:4256636-4264136 GCF_036669925.1 Montipora capricornis | reverse complement strand
TCCTACCAATCATTTTCCCTTTCATTGGGAAACGGTGAATTTCTGTGCACAAACGACGTTGTTGTCGATTTACCCTGTCGAAAGGATGCCACCAAGTCTTTTTTCGCGAAGTTAACACAAATGGATACATTATCAATACAGTTTTGACGTCTTCTTACACTTGATTCGAAAATATCATAGTGAACAGCCTAAGCACAACAGCTAACGTTCGAATCGCCGCTCGCTGGCAACCCAGTTTTGGCACCAACGTTTGTTGACAAAAAAGTTGCCACAAAACCTTTTAAATGGTTTTCTGGCCCTTTAATTGCAAAACATTGACGTGACGTGGGATAGCACAGTTTTTCGCGCTCTCTGAATTCAGATTGGTCAGTTAAAATTTCAGCAGCTCTCACCGTATGCACAGCCATATATGTATCGATGGATGTGTGATATGAGCACAAAATCTCGTGCTAGTGCGAGCAGGGGTGAACTCATAGGGTATGAATTCATACCAACACATATATTTCCTTAGAATGCAAAAATTGAACTAAATCTGGAGATTTGTTGATTGAGGTTCTCATAACCGTTTGAAAACTTGTTTAGACATCGTGTGAGCCAATTCAGAGAGGTAATTCCCTCTTTACCTCCATCCCATAATGCAATACGTTTTGGAGGTTCTTTACATAAAAGCAATACAAGTTATTTGCTCTTGGACTGTATAATGCATCATTGAACTGTTTATCCATTTTTTTTAACGCAAAAATCTTTAGTCCGGTTGAGATCGACTGAAACTCAACCCATAGGATCCCATTTGGAGACGGTCAGCCAATTTACAATTTAAGCAACGAAGAGGGCTACGACAACGTTAACACTGCAAAACAAAAAGATTATTCTTGTCTAAAAGAGAAAAAAATAATCATGCTGCACTTGCGGCACGCATCTCCGTCAGAGCACTCGTTTTTGTTCTCCACAAAACAATGATGTTGGCCGTGTTTTCACGACAGCCGTTGCCTAACATTCCTGAAAGTGGTTTGTTTGAAGGCTTCGTTAAACGACTTATTATGATACATTTTTTTTTTCACGGGTAAGATTAAATGAGGAGAGAGCGCGTGCCAATACAATAATAAAAATAATAAAAAATAGCACGCCTGTTGTATTTCCGATCTGAATAACCTCAAGCGATTCCTCATTGGTCGAAACTAATTGCCAACTCGCTATAAGCTACCTGGTTTTGTGGCTTAATTTTAATGAGAATTCTATTGAAATTTGTCGACTCGCTTAGCATTAAGCGAGTTGGGAAAGAAAATGTTTTCACGGAACTTTCGGTTGTCTCTCGCTAAGCGCCCTGAAGAACCGCTCGTGGAAACACGGCCGTTATTGGTTAAAGGAGACAAAAAATAGTGCATTACATATTTCAGTGCATTTCGTTGATGCACTCAACGAAAGAACGACGTGAATTGACCAAATTTAATGTTTTGATGATAACGTGAACATACAACTATCAGAGTCGTTCATTTTTTGTCTTTACTTTAAAACAGTTTACACTTATCCATTTATGGAAGAGTTCGCCCGCATTCTACAACGTGAGCAAGGTGGATTGATCATAAAAATGCGAACGGCAGCGCTAAGTTGTAGTTTGAAGCGACGCGGTTTTCGTTGACGTCACCGAGGTCTTTGCTTAAACTCCCTATATTAACCCAACGGGGATAACTTCGATGAACAGAAGGCGATCAGTGTTTTTTAATGCAATCGAAACGCCCTAAGCTCGTCAGACTTCCGGGTTATTAGGAACTTACATCTGAGTTAATTCAACGATCGAGAAAGCTATTCGGCACTCGATTTTTAACTTTTGAGCTTCTACAGTCCTTCCCACTGCTAAGTCTCGGCCAGTCTTTGTTTTACAAGGCTTCACTTTATGAAAGAAGCAAACGGAGGATATTTGGGGGAGAAAATTATTGTTACTTTCTTATGCTGTCGCAGGTCAGCTTATGGCTGCCTCAAAAACCAAGCTAAGACACCAATAGAGCCAGAGCACTTTGCGGTTCCAGGCGACTTGAAAGGCCACTTGATTGGAAAAGGAGGTTGTGTTATCAAAGAAATCATAAGACGTTCGATTGCAATACCAAAGAAATTCAACTTGTGTTTTTGTAGGGTCTGTTTTCAACTTCATTCTTTTCCTTCCATTAGCTAAATTATGATGTAAACATGCTCCTATCAAAACTGACTCAAACGCAGAGCTAAACAGCTCTTAAAACCGTGGATTACCGCCGGTATACTGAAGGTCTATAAGTCTAAAAAATACATTTTTACTCAGGAGAAAACGAAAAATATAAGCTCTAATTCAGCGCTATCAAGAATAAGCAAAAAGTTATGTTTTAAGAAATATTGTTTACGTTACGCGTCAATACTACCGCAATCAAAAGGCAATTTTCGTGCCTATATATCCAAGGGAAGTCGCTCTTTCTTCGATCCAATTACACCCACAGAAGTTAACAAGAGGTAGTTAGGGAACTTTAGCGACGGGAAGGAGACGTCACAATTTTGTAAATTTAGAGGAAAAAACGATAGCTTTGCTCGCGCTGCACGTGAAATTGCCAAATTTGAGGTTTTATGAAGCACGTTAGCACTTGAGAATAGATTTTCATCTTCCCTTAATTATATAAGCGCAGTGTCATTTTGGAGGAACTACGACACCCTTGTCATATTAAAAAGGTTGAAATAGTTACGAATTGATCACAACAAGGCGAATTTATACTGTGAGATGACCGGAAGATGTTTAGTACAGGCTGCAGGTCATTGTTTTACTATAACTGAAACAACCCAAACCTTTGCAAAAATGCTGACCGTAGGTAGGCTTAAACAATATTTTCTGGGCCTAATGTTAGCATTAGTAAAGTTTTGGGTTGTTTCAGCTATGGTGAAACAGTCCAGAAAATATTGTTTAAGCCTACCTACGGTTAGCATTTTTGCAAAGGTTTGGATTGTTTCAGTTATAGTAATTTGTAAAACAATGACCTGCAACCCTAACCTCCAGTGAGATGGTGTCACGAGATTGCTTCGTTGCTGTGAGGAACTCAGCCCGTGATTAGCTATTTACAATATCTCGTTACTAACGTAATTTCGTAGCGGTCCGATGAATCTCCGATGATTTAGCGAACTTTTCCGAATGATTCATGAGTGTATCAATTTCAGGGGCAACTAGGGAGAAGAGAACTTTTTTCCCTAGTCAGTAAAATTAGCCAAAAATGACAAACTTTATATATTTAATTATTTCTCTTCAGGTAATTACACAAGCAAGGCAAATTATATCTCAGATGAAAGAGAAAGTATAAAGCTACAACCAAGAAAAATGTTGGAGCCTACAAATTGATCCTACTTTTGCTAATACATGAATTTATGCATGAATTTGCATACATTATCATAAAATAAATAGCTTCAGGCGGAGTGCTTTGATGGAATGAGGCTAACACATGACATACCAAAAGAAAAATGTTCCCTATCATATGGGGAAGATATCCTGAACTTTTCGCTGAAAAAGAATGAAAAATGAATTTTTTTAGTATTTTTTTTTGTAAACATACCAAAAATGAGTGAGATCTGATACTCTTCATATTTTTAATTATTTCTCTTCAGATAATTACACAAGCAAGGCAAATTATATCTCAAATGAAAGAAAAAGGAAAAGGCTACAGCCAAGAGAAATTTTGTAGCCTACAAGTTGTTTCTACTTTTGCTAATACATTAATTTATGTATGGAATTTGCATACATTATCATACAATAAAAAGCTCCAGTAAAGCAGAGGTCCTTGATAATGTGAGGTTAACACATGCTGCACCAAAGGAAAATGTTCCCTATCATATGGGGAAGATATCCTGAAAATTTGGCTGAAAAAGAATGAAAAATGATTTTTTTAAAGATTTTTTTGGTAATCATACGGTAAAAGAGTGAAATCTGATACTGAGAGTATAACTTCTTTTTTGCTTAGCTAGGAATTTGTTATGGATAATGGTTGAAAGCATTACCTCCCATAAAAGATAACTGAATAGGTTCCCCCAAAATACACATTTCAACCAACAATCACCAACCCTGAGGGCATGCAGGCCTTCAAAACTGCATATAGTAGCAAAAATTATAAATTCAGAATTCAAATGATGGCACAAATAAAGACCAGGCGATTTGAAATAAGCGGGGAAAAATGTTCTAAATGTTCCCTGTTCTAGTAATGTACAGCAATTTTGAATGGATTGCAACAAACACAGAACATATCACACTTACATGTGGAACACTGGTCCTCCGGCAATCCTTTGTTGTTACACATCACTTGCCTTGAGATAATACAAATACCTATAAAAAAAAGGGGGTGGGGTACCCACCACTCACCCCTATCATCTCTTAAGAGATGACATTACCTCTCAAGAGATGATAGACCCCACACTGAAAAGAAAAAGGCATTAGTATGTGATAGCAACAGGCAATTTGTACGATAAGCACACACAAAAAAATAACAATGCTATTATAATTTTTTTGTTCCTTTTTTTTTCCAATAACACAACATTACTAATATTAAATACAGTTCTAAGCTACCCTGGGGTTCATTTACTTACCAAACTCTCTTTGAAACTGCCTGGAGTGAAACACTTGATAACAGTTTCGTATTTGTGACGAGCATGTGTAACCCCTGACACTGACGTGCACTGCAGGAAGAAAACACCAAAAGGTGACCTCTTCCTTCCCTCAAGCACACCACACACTGCCTTCTCACGTTCGTAAACATTGGACAGTGAGCTAGATCAAAAGCACCTAAATTAACTTTCCTTACAGTTTCATTAGAGAGGGGTGGACCTCTATCAGGGAGATCACAGATGTTACGAATAAGCTCTTCCCTGTAGGACGCCAATGAGTATTTGGCAGGTCGCCTAAGAGCTTCATTATCAGGGAACTTGCGTTGTTGTTCCTTGAAAAGGATGAAACTATTTACTACAGCAATATCACTGAGATGGAAAAATAAGGTTTTCCACCACTTCATGCACTTCCACTGTGCATTGTGGGTGGCCAGGATTTGATCTGATCGATCCACAGCATTCATGTACTGATTGTACATGTGGACAGCCTCTGGCTGCCGAACATCAGTGGCACTCCAGGTACCACCGGCCTTTCTCTTCCGGCTCACCTGTGTGGTCTCATTTGCATCGCCTGAGGTAGTAATCATTGATACAACCTTGTTGTCGACCCATTGCAATGCCAACACAGCTGCATCCCTCTGCCAACGCATACTTCCCTTAGGCTTACCTTTTCCCCATACCTTGCCATTCTTCAGACGTGCAGGGAGGTCCCTTCTACTATCTAAAATAGTACCAGTAACAAGGGTTCCACGTTGAAACAAGTCCTTGGCAAGGGTCACAGACGTATAGAAGTTATCAATAAACAAATGGTACCCCTGGTCAAGATAGTTTTGCATTAGCGTCATAACAACATCATAACCAAGGCCATGCTTACTAACATCCCGCCCTGCCCACTTACCTATGTAGATATTGAAATCCTGAACATAGGCATTGGAGCTATCGGCTAATACCCATAACTTTATGCCCCACTTTGTGGGCTTATCCTTGATATACTGTCGGATGCCCGACCTGTGTCGGGACTTCACCATACGCTCATCAATGGCGACATGTTGCCTCGGCTGGTGCAAGACCTTGCATCTTGTTTAAAAATACTGAACAAAAGCTTCTTCCTTATGTAACTTGTTACCAGCAGGCTCGTTTAGGGGGTCCACAATGTGCAGAAAAGCCATAAGGGCTAAGAACCGCAACCTGGGAATGATTGATCGAGCCCATAGTCCGTGGAACAGAGCAGCCGTGCTCCAATATTTATACACGTCCCCCACTACTTTTACTAGCCCAAAATAAATCAATAGAGCTATGAGCCTATGGATATCATCAGATGGCATTGGTGTTTGTATGCAAAACAATACTCTCGACCATTTCCCTAGTAGAGAATAGCCGGACAAAATCTAGAGGTTTTACCATGCCATTCCTGAGGAGCGGTCCCTCAAGGTGAATACCGGGTTCTCGAGCAGGAGTGAACTGAAGATGGGAAAATTGAGGGGGATTACCTATATCAGGATCATCATAACTGAGGTAAGGCGCGTCAGCACTTGCACCTGCCCGGGCTGCAGGGACACGAGCTGCAGGACCTTTCCCCCTTCCCCCGTTTCCACCTTTTCCTTTCCCTTTTCCCTTCTGGGGGGCTGCGGAAGGCGCTGCACGGGGTACGGTGCTAGATGCAGCTCTAGTTGCTGCACGGGTAGAATAGAATGACCCCACATAGACAGAAGAGGGTCCAGCAACAGGGTGCCGACTGCCCAGCAGATGTTGCTGAAGTTGTAGAAGAGGTGGAAACTGGATCAATTACTACTACTCTTATCATAGTAGTTGACTGTTCCCCAATGATCAGAATTAACTGTAGGCTTTTAGCCAATGAGAAGACAGATGGTGACTACAATGTATAATAATACAATTTATTTTCTCTTGGGATGGTATCATGTTTCAGTGAACTGGATATCCATTGTTTTCATGCAATTAACCCCAGGGGGGATAATTCCAGAAACGTTGGGTGGGGGTGCGTGGCAGGCTTCCTAAAACTCTTACCCTACTTACCCTATTTCTGACCTCACAATTAAATCAATACCCTATTTCAGACCTGTCTTACAATCATTTCCCTAGGTCAGACCAATCTTAAAGGCAATGTTTATACGCTTTTATTAAGTAGTATCAGAAACCCATAAGGGTTGAAACGTGTAACACGCATTCACCGCTTCCGACTATTCAGTGCGAACTGATTGGTTGAATGCTTCGATGCTAATTACCATATTTGGAAACCCCTCGCTCTTGTTGTTCCAAATGTGGTACGTAGCAAAACTTCAGAAGCTTGTTTCCCAGCACACAAGGGGCCGTTACACGTTTCAACACTTATGAGTTTCTGGTAGGATACAAAACTGAACAAAGTTTCGGGCTTACAATTCCACACTATAAAACAGGTTGCACAATGCGCCGTCATAAATACAGCATACGTGCCTACCTAACGTTAATATGATGACTAATATACTAAATGCAGGAACAAAACAGTAGTGTATTTTACGAACTGTAACCTTGGAATAAATGAAAATATAGGAATTCGCAGGGATTGCTTTGTAGTAATACAGCATTTCAGGGCTTGAAGTTGAGACTCACTGGTCGCCAATGCGACGAAAACTTGAGTGCTGGCGAATCACGTTTTGTCTGATAACCTAGGATAAACAGTAGACAACTTCTGTATTTGAATCTTTATATGACGAAATCGTTCTTAGCTGGTAGCTAGAACACGACTCACCTTTCTTTTCCCACTAAAATAAATGTCTAAATCGGTTTCACACACTTTTAATTAATAGCACAAAACCTCGATCACCACGTTTACTAGGCGCCATATTGTTTCAGCGGCTTCATGGATCGTGGGCGCACTTTAACGCCATGTTCTTTGCGGCC
>NC_090888.1:4249136-4251636 GCF_036669925.1 Montipora capricornis | reverse complement strand
GACACCTCCTACTGAGGACCTGATTACATGACGAGTTTCAGCCCGGAATGAAATTTCGCTCCACCCACCGGGCTGAAATTTTGTTGCGATTACATGATGAATTTTAGCCCGGAAGCAAAACGCAAGTTTACTGACACAGTCGATGCGCATGCTCACGTTCCTTTTTCAGCCCGGCTTGAAATTCCATTTCGATAGACCTGATGGTCTAACTCAATGTTGTGCCCAATTTAAATCAAAATGAAGATTCTTTGTGTATTGACTTGTATTTGCTTGATAATGTAGCATTCACATTTAAACGATATTAAAATACCTGGAACAAAACGTTTTATTCCCAAAGGGTTTGAATTGGGTACAACATTGAGTCAGCCGGTTAGGTCTATTACATAGACTTCTGCGGATTATATTGATTCAACCCGTTTGCCCGGGCTGAAATTCAAGAGGATTTCCTTCCGAAACCGGGTTGAAATCCGCCATGTAATCACCCCCTAAGCGTCCTCCAAAACCGTATTAAAAGTTGCTGTCTCTGTTTTGCAAATTCCATTTATCTTGTGCCATAGATTGAACTGCAAAAAGACAAGGAGCTAGGTTTTACAGTATGGTCCAAGAAAACTAGGTTAGTATCACATTTAGTCTACCCTTGTCGTTTGAATGGTGCTGAAGAGCCCACTATGACCTCAAGCGTTCTTCGTTTTAGTTTTGACTTATAAAAACGCGCGTACTTAAGCAAATCACAACAAACTCAGATAATCAATGAGCCAATTCGAACGCAAAGCGAATGCACCGTGACGCGGCCGGCACTCATTTAGTAAGCGGGGGAAAAAGCCTGCGAGTGAGTCATATTGGTTTTGCTGGCTTCTTTGCTCAGTTGTTTGAAGGGTGGGAGGGCACTCTACTGAAAAGATAACCATCCTGGGAAAAACTGAATTTGACGACCCTGGTCAGGTTGTGTAGTGAGTTTTCTTCCTTTGATCAAAGTGCTCTCACCACTACGCCGGCACTGCACCCCGTAGCTATGTCCAGAAGCGCGCGTAATTAGATAAACGCCAAATTTTGATATCAAAAGCATTTGCTATCTCAAATCTAATCTAATGCAAGTTAGAGGCTTCGATGGGGTTGAAGGAGCGCCTTAGAAGAATTTAGCATGCTTTCATAAGAGGACTCAGTGAACCGAATCGTGTTTAGAAAATAGCCTTACAATTACCCTGGGGTTTACTTGGAGCTGCTATCGTAAAACAGTTATTCTTGGCTTGCATCCACCTGATGAGAAGGCTATGTTGGTGCACAAAACAATAGAAAATGGCCCCGCAAGTTTTGCATAGTAATAGAATCAATTTTACTGCATTGTTCTGTACACCAAAATGGCCGCCATGACGTCAGATGTAAACCTTCAATATCAACATCAAGGGAGCGTTTTCACTCACGTGAACAGCAGCCATATTGGATTACTTAACAACAGAAAGTATTTGCATAAAAATAGAGTTCAATTCCCAGAGGATTAGTTTGGTACACCATCATGGCCGCCATTTCTTTGTTTGGAACACCAACATGGCCGCCGTGACGTCATGTGAATACGCTTTATATGTCCGTTGACCTACCCAAAGATGGTGGCGCGAGGATTTGGGAGAGCACACTTCCTGGACACGCGCACACTTGACTAGAGCGTGGTGCAAAAACTGGTGCTGATTTCATTGTTGGTGGATTTATTTTTTATGTTATTTTATTTTATTAGCTTCACCATGACATCAAAATAAAGTACGGACCAAAAAAATGGCCAGAGTGACCACAACACATGAAGCCAATTGCTGTGGGCCCAGAGCCATAAAATTAAGTTAAAATGAGGATTACAAAATGTTAATAAAAATAGTGAAAAAACTAGTAGGTAATACTACAAAAGGTTACTGGCGCCACGACGTAAGATGGCTTAGGCTACGCGCAGTGTTACATTTTAGGCAGGTGGTTTTAAAAGTGCGAGGATTATTACAATCGTAGTTGATTAAAGCGGAAAAGTAGTAGTTTAACATGCTTGATTTGAAAGAGCTAAGATTGTCCATGGTAAGGTTAATCATTGGAAAGACAGTTCCAAATTCTAACAATTTTAACATTAAGGGATTTCTGTTAGGTAATGATTTTACATTTAGGGACGTTGTATTTGAGGACATTGTAATTTGAGTATCTGGTTGGTCTTGAGGGGCGAGGAACAGGTTGTACTGCGTTAGATACTTTAACTAGACCATGAGATATTCATGCCAGTAAGTTAAAGGAAGTAAGTGCAACGCTTTGAGCCTGTCTGTGTACGAAAGTGACAGAAAGTGAGGAGCAGATGGGTCAGTTTAAGATATACTTGGTTGCACATCTCTGTGTTTGTTCAATTCTACAAATAACTGCAAATGAGTTCTATAGTTTGTGGAGCCCATATCTGCGAGGCATAGCCTAAGAGAGATCTGACTAGCGTAATATACATTGATCTACGAGCATTTATGGACTGGATGTATCTTGTGTT
>NC_090888.1:4181636-4209136 GCF_036669925.1 Montipora capricornis | reverse complement strand
ACATTGACAAGAAAATTTTGCCCTAATGTTGTAAACACGTAATCACAATGAGTTCACTAACTTGTGTTTTCAGAAGTCTGTTTAAAAGCACCTAAACGTTATTTAAGTGTTGGAGCGGATGTTGTTTGAAGTTCGTCCTTTCTTGGTTGCATTTTGCCGATTCTTGTTCCAAGCCAACCTGGCGTGTTCCAATGAAATACATCAAAGTTTGAATGATCTTGTTTTCAGAGATAAAGTGGAATAAAGTACATCAGTAAAACTCTTCTTTGATCTTGAACTGACAAAGTTTTTTTATGGCTCTAATTTTAGTGTGATTCCTATTCGCTGGCTATTGACAGTTGACTCTGAAATGGGTTTTTTCATTTTCCATTCGCTTGCTTAGGGTGTGCTTGTTTTCTTTTAAAACTCAAGCGGTGCAAGAAAAATTCATAGCCATCCTGATGAATTCCAAAATAAATTTCACTCGAAAAACCGATATCGTACTCATCGCTTCGTGATTCATGCGATATCGGTTTTTAGCGTAAAAGTTAAAAGTTATAGAAGAAAGCAAAGAAAATGATTTAATTATTAAAGTAGCTACAGAAACATCAAAACGCGGACAATTCGAAACCTTTTATTTTCAATAACCCTACAGGCAGTAAGAATAAATAACCAGGGAGCTCCGCTTTTAGGCTTGGCTAAATCTGTATATTATTTATAACCCATTTCCTAAGCTTTTGTGTTTGTCAGCATTATGATCTGCGATACTTCAGGTTCACGTGTTCACAAGGTGATGACGTGCGTACTTTCAAACTTGTCTGCTGTAAATGTCGTAGGATTAATAATGTAGTTAGATGTTCTTGTTGAATTTTTTTTTTTTAGAAATTACCAGCGGGGAGGGATTGCTGTAGTTAGTTTTTATGTACCTTGTGTGGGTTGGGTTGGGTGGATGATACACCTTGAAGGGGACTTAATGTCGTATTGTGTTGTCACCTGCCTTTGTTGGCAAATTGATTAAATAAATAAATAAGATAAACAAGTTTGTTTTTACATCTTATAGAAGCATAGATTCTCAATTACAAACCCTGTTTTGATTGGCCACTCTACAAACCTCAAGATGTTGCGTAAAAATTAGAATTCTTTCGACTAAAGGAGCTGAAGCGATGGAGTTGTTTAGTAGTGCTTACTGAAACAGCCACTCAAAATGATTTTTATTTTGTTGTGTAAAGATTTCGGATCGACAAAGCCTGTTAGGTTTTTCTGACTTCCATCACGTGTCGGCTATAGACTTAGCCACAACTTTCTCGGCAACTTTTAATTTCTTTTTTAATTTTTTCGCGACATTTATCAGCTTTCGAAAGGAAAGCCAGCTAAACTCAACAGAAATTCAACTGTATATGTTGACCCCACTATTAGGACTGGCAACTAGAGGCCAGCTTGGTGTGGCATGCCTGTCCATGAGATCAGCGGACAACACTGTCAGTGATTCGGATTTCACCTAGAAGGCCTGATTAATCCAACTACGGAATCTCACTACCCCCGGAAAAGCTATAATAGCTGGAGAAAGAAAAAAATCAGACGAATCCGGCCGGTAAAAACCGCTGTACGCGAGGACAAAATCATATAAACCGCAACAAAACCAACTTAAAGTGCAAACACGTTAAAACAAAAAGCAACTTTTCAACAACTTTTTCGAAATTCGGCAACTATGGAAATAGAGTAGAAACTTTTTAGACACTTTTATCGCCAACGTTTTGGGAAATTATCGGCAACTTGTGGCAACGACTAGTGGGCTAGCCTGAATTTTACTATGCCGACTTGAGACAAGCGTAAACAAATCTTACTTAAACTGCAAATACTACATCTTTAAGAATTGCTTTCCTTGCAGAACTGCTTACGATTCACAGTTTCATGTTTTTTGAGAACATGTTAACTGTCTTGCTTACCTAGCGCGAACCGGCGTATGTATGTTCGGTGGAATGTAACTTTGTTATGCGTCTGGGACCTTCGCAAACATAGACGCCAATTAAGATCGCGCGCGATCCTCTAGTCGCTGCACTTGCAGTTCTTTAGCATTGCGCGACGCGATTTCTGTAGCGCGCAACGCGATTCGCATAGCGCGAGACGTGAATCCTGTATCGCAAGACGCGAATTGCGACGGGTGGGAGGGTGGTAACTTATATTTGAGAGCTACGGTAATTGACCACTCCTCAAAGGAGCTTTTCAGGGCTTGCATTTCTCCCGAACTGCCATGATCATTCCACTTTGAACTCCATTAAGTTTACTGAAGTACTTTACATTGTTGTCAGATTCAATAGGGTTTTCCCCAAGTGCAGACAGCTTATTCCCTGCAGCTAACACAGGATACGTTTCAACATCTGCATCGGAAACTGGAGGACTCACTGATTTTATCTCCGGGACCCTTGCCACCCAACAATTCTCCAGTTTGTTTGAACGTGGAAGCACTGGTAATGGAATTGTAGTTGTAATTTAGAATATATGCGTTTTAATTTCAAAGTCCTTTCTAGGACAAAAAGCAAACATGGACACTGTAACATGTTGCGTGACACATTCCATCAGGCACTGATTTCCCCGTATGTAAAATGAAAGGGAGCATGTGCTTGCCATTAAAAGACTTGTTGTTGAACTCTCAGTTTTGAATTGTGTTCTTGGGAGGATCTTTACTTTTATTTTTATTTTTATTTTTTTTGTAGTGAATTACAAATACAACCAATACACAGATTTACCAACTATACAATGATAACTACAGAACTTACATTTGTGATTTTGCTAACTGTTACTGTATATGTTGTAGGCGCCTCATTAGTAGTTCTTTCATGGTAATTTGTTCACTCTTGTATTTATTGTTTTTCCTATTCAAAGGCGTTAGGCTCAGAGGGGCGTATTTAACCCTCATTATGCATGTTTCGATATATATAAATATAGCACATGCGGTTTTCTTTTTTTGGTTTTCCTACGTCTTGTGGTAAAGAGTTCGAATTTACCGTTAAGTTATTTAAGTTTCAAGTTTTCCTGGGCCGTCCAGTTGTGTTGGGCCGTTTAGCTTACTCCACGTCTCGGAGAAATCACCGATAAGGTTTGTAATTATCGGTTTCAAGTTTGTACGTATTTTTGTTTTATCAATCATGTAATTACTCGCTCGTTAACCCTTTTATTTTAACTTTCCTGTTTTAGAACCAGCGCTTTGGAAAGATTGTTAGTAGGCTGCGTAACATCGGTGTTTTTTAGGAGAAACTAATAAAGTGTCAGTGATACACAGTTTTTAGAAAGAGCAGAAGGAAGTTTCCGGGACGGTCGATCGAGAATAAAATATTTACGACATGAAAACAACATTAATTTTGAACCGCAAACATAGAATACAAAAAGTTACGATCAGCGACAAACATTTTGGGAGATTTTTGCTACGTTCAAAGTGACATGGCCGGAATTAAGCGGGCGCCGTGATTAAGTCACCGCGGCATGTTTACTCGCCAAACAGTAAAGCATCTGTGTCAAATGATGGCAAGATACCGGGTTTTTGTAAGTTTCTTTTTTCTGTCAAGTGTTATAACGTTTGACAGTAAAATGAGCGAAGTCAAAAGAAAGATCACAATCGCCCAACTCTTGAGGTTGACCATTTGTTTATGCAAAGTCAAAACGCGTACGACGTTATTTATCACCAGGTAATTCCATCATTTTGGAAATAGCAGCTACTTTATTATTCATCGGCGTCACAATTTTTCACTGCTTTTGGGGCTCATTTTGTTGAAACTCAAGCACACTTCCAACAGGCCTGTGAACCCTTCCTGCTTACAGAGCAATACTAAAAAAAGTTCTTCAGCTCGAAAATTCAATACGCAACATGATATTATAATTCACAAAGGCACAAAATACCACAGAATCCTTTTCCAGCGAAACAATTATTGAAACAAACAACATATTTGCTCTTAGAGGCGAAAACCTCCCTATTTCATTGCGTGCGTGACGTGTCAAATTACCATGTACTTCAGGTTTCCTGCAGAGGGCTCTATGCACAAAGACACCTCTTACCAGGGGAGTGACAGGCAAGACTTTTACCGACAAGGAAAATAAAAATAATAATAATAAAACGAACAAATCCCACCCACTTTCTGACTGGGATTGCCATACTGGCAACCCAGTAATTAACAAAGAAGAAAATTCGGACGAAGGAGGAAACGGTTATATGGCCTAGACCTTGCGCCGCCAAAGAGTTGTGCTCGTCTGGTGTTTGATTTATTTTTGAAAAAACCGTACAGATGGTAACCTTGCTTATCTTGAAGAAACCGAAATTGTCGCCAAGTTGTCGTGTAAATAAAAAAAACAAAGATTCCGATGAAAAATTGTTAAGGGTCGGTTTTACACGTCTCAAACTTGTCGTTGATTAATTGAATGTTCCTTAATTTGTCATCATTGGCCCCTCAACGATCCTACGTTTATGGAATGTTTGAGCTGAAGAGAGAGGATCGTTGAGGAACTAATGATCAAAACATTCCGCCCCAGTCTGAACAAACAAGTTATTTCTTATGTTTCCAAACTTTTCCCAACGGGAATTACATAAGATATATATGCATGGATGCTTGCGGTCGGTCATTTTTAACCCTGATGATGGCAAACAGCCGAAAACGTTTGGTTTCAATCTTTTAATTTTAAGAAAATTACCTTGTAAATGGCATATATTTTACCTAAGCGAACATTATGGACAGAATAGAAACTTTTTAGCAAACGTTTAGACACTTTTATCGGCAACTTGTGACTACGACTAGTGGGCCAGCCTGAATTTTACTATGCCGACTTGAGACAAGCGTAAACAAATCTTACTTAAATACTACATCTTTAAGAATTGCTTTCCTTGCAGAACTGCTAATGATTCACAGTTTCATGTTTTTTAAGAGCAAAGTTAACTGTCTTGCTTACCTAGCGCGAACCGGCGTATGTATGTTCGGTGGAATGTAACTTTGTTATGGGTCTGGGACCGACAAACATAGACGCCAATTAAGATCGCGCGCGATCCTCTAGTCGCTGTACTTGCAGTTCTTTAGCATCGCGCGACGCGATTCCTGTAGCGTGCAACGCGATTCGCATAGCGCGAGACGTGAATCCTGTATCGCAAGACGCGAATCGCGACGGGTGGGAGGGTGGTAACTTATATTTGAGAGGTACCGTAATTGACCACTCCTCAAAGGAGCTTTTCAGGGCTTGCATTTCTCCCGAACTGCCATGATCATTCCACTTTGAACTCCATTAAGTTTACTGAAGTACTTTACATTGTTGTCAGATTCAATAGGGTTTTCCCCAAGTGCAGACAGCTTATTCCCTGCAGCTAACACAGGATACGTTTCAACATCTACATCGGAAACTGGAGGACTCACTGATTTTATCTCCGGGACCCTTGCCACCCAACAATTCTCCAGTTTGTTTGAACGTGGAAGCACTGGTAATGGAATTGTAGTTGTAATTTAGAATATATGCGTTTTAATTTCAAAGTCCTTTCTAGGACAAAAAGCAAACATGGACACTGTAACTATGGAAATAGAGTAGAAACTTTTTAGACACTTTTATCGCCAACGTTTTGGGAAATTATCGGCAACTTGTGGCTACGACTAGTGGGCTAGCCTGAATTTTACTATGCCGACTTGAGACAAGCGTAAACAAATCTTACTTAAACTGCAAATACTACATCTTTAAGAATTGCTTTCCTTGCAGAACTGCTTACGATTCACAGTTTCATGTTTTTTGAGAACATGTTAACTGTCTTGCTTACCTAGCGCGAACCGGAGTATGTATGTTCGGTGGAATGTAACTTTGTTATGCGTCTGGGACCTTCGCAAACATAGACGCCAATTAAGATCGCGCGCGATCCTCTAGTCGCTGCACTTGCAGTTCTTTAGCATTGCGCGACGCGATTTCTGTAGCGCGCAACGCGATTCGCATAGCGCGAGACGTGAATCCTGTATCGCAAGACGCGAATCGCGACGGGTGGGAGGGTGGTAACTTATATTTGAGAGCTACCGTAATTGACCACTCCTCAAAGGAGCTTTTCAGGGCTTGCATTTCTCCCGAACTGCCATGATCATTCCACTTTGAACTCCATTAAGTTTACTGAAGTACTTTACATTGTTGTCAGATTCAATAGGGTTTTCCCCAAGTGCAGACAGCTTATTCCCTGCAGCTAACACAGGATACGTTTCAACATCTACATCGGAAACTGGAGGACTCACTGATTTTATCTCCGGGACCCTTGCCACCCAACAATTCTCCAGTTTGTTTGAACGTGGAAGCACTGGTAATGGAATTGTAGTTGTAATTTAGAATATATGCGTTTTAATTTCAAAGTCCTTTCTAGGACAAAAAGCAAACATGGACACTGTAACATGTTGCGTGACACATTCCATCAGGCACTGATTTCCCGTATGTAAAATGAAAGGGAGCATGTGCTTGCCATTAAAAGACTTGTTGTTGAACTCTCAGTTTTGAATTGTGTTCTTGGGAGGATCTTTACTTTTATTTTTATTTTTATTTTTTTTGTATTGAATTACAAATACAACCAATACACAGATTTACCAACTATACAATGATAACTACAGAACTTACATTTGTGATTTTGCTAACTGTTACTGTATATGTTGTAGGCGCCTCATTAGTAGTTCTTTCATGGTAATTTGTTCACTCTTGTATTTGTTTTTCCTATTCAAAGGCGTTAGGCTCAGAGGGGCGTATTTAACCCTCATTATGCATGTTTCGATATATATAAATATAGCACATGCGGTTTTCTTTTTTTGGTTTCCCTACGTCTTGTGGTAAAGAGTTCGAATTTACCGTTAAGTTATTTAAGTTTCAAGTTTTCCTGGGCCGTCCAGTTGTGTTGGGCCGTTTAGCTTACTCCACGTCTCGGAGAAATCACCGATAAGGTTTGTAATTATCGGTTTCAAGTTTGTACGTATTTTTGTTTTATCAATCATGTAATTACTCGCTCGTTAACCCTTTTATTTTAACTTTCCTGTTTTAGAACCAGCGCTTTGGAAAGATTGTTAGTAGGCTGCGTAACATCGGTGTTTTTTAGGAGAAACTAATAAAGTGTCAGTGATACACAGTTTTTAGAAAGAGCAGAAGGAAGTTTCCGGGACGGTCGATCGAGAATAAAATATTTACGACATGAAAACAACATTAATTTTGAACCGCAAACATAGAATACAAAAAGTTACGATCAGCGACAAACATTTTGGGAGATTTTTGCTACGTTCAAAGTGACATGGCCGGAATTAAGCGGGCGCCGTGATTAAGTCACCGCGGCATGTTTACTCGCCAAACAGTAAAGCATCTGTGTCAAATGATGGCAAGATACCGGGTTTTTGTAAGTTTCTTTTTTCTGTCAAGTGTTATAACGTTTGACAGTAAAATGAGCGAAGTCAAAAGAAAGATCACAATCGCCCAACTCTTGAGGTTGACCATTTGTTTATGCAAAGTCAAAACGCGTACGACGTTATTTATCACCAGGTAATTCCATCATTTTGGAAATAGCAGCTACTTTATTATTCATCGGCGTCACAATTTTTCACTGCTTTTGGGGCTCATTTTGTTGAAACTCAAGCACACTTCCAACAGGCCTGTGAACCCTTCCTGCTTACAGAGCAATACTAAAAAAGTTCTTCAGCTCGAAAATTCAATACGCAACATGATATTATAATTCACAAAGGCACAAAATACCACAGAATCCTTTTCCAGCGAAACATTTATTGAAACAAACAACATATTTGCTCTTAGAGGCGAAAACCTCCCCATTTCATTGCGTGCGTGACGTGTCAAATTACCATGTACTTCAGGTTTCCTGAAGAACCTTTTCCTTGAATAACAAGAAAATGCTTTACTATTGCCATAGAAACTATCCAGTTAAGCTCGCATATCATAAAACATGATGAATTCATAAAGGCCACCTTTCCAGCGAACAATTTTTTGAAGCAAACAACATATTCAGTCGTGTCAAATATGCGCAATATTACAACAAACTAAACTTCAGCATCAAACCGTTTCCATGAAGAACCTTTTCCTTGAATAATGAAGCACAAAATGGACGACAAGCTTTCTTTCAAATAATTCTTGGCTGACACATTTCCAATTATGTTTTTACTGAAGACTGTGCTGAGTTGATCACAGATCCACGTAAGGTGTTCGACTCGTTCTCTGTCTTTGTTGAACCCATAAGTTACCAGAAAATTTTCCATTTGGTTTCAGTGTTCTACATAACAGCACACTTGGTAAAATATTTGAAATACAGCTCACTTTGATTTCGGCTCAACGGGCGATAGATTGTTGTCGAATTCCATTACTCGTCGCTTTTAAGATTCCAGTTGTTTGTTTTTCGCTGCCTGCCTAGTTTATCCAACTGATTTTCCATTATTGAGCTCCATAAGGGTATATTTTGCGTTACATGACTTTCGACGCCATTGCAGGCTAAGTTAATGATTCGTGACTGTGTCCACCACAGAAAAGTATACGCATTTCCACTACCCTCTCGATCCTAAGAAAATACGCGCAGAGGGCTCTATGCACAAAGACACCTCTTACCAGGGGAGTGACAGGCAAGACTTTTACTTACACGGAAAATAAAAATAATAATAATAATAATAAAACGAACAAATCCCACCCACTTTCGACGCCATTGCAGGCTAAGTTAATGATTCGTGACTGTGTCCACCACAGAAAAGTATACGCATTTCCACTACCCTCTCGATCCTAAGAAAATACGCGCAGAGGGCTCTATGCACAAAGACACCTCTTACCAGGGGAGTGACAGGCAAGACTTTTACTTACACGGAAAATAAAAATAATAATAATAATAATAAAACGAACAAATCCCACCCACTTTCTGACGGGGATTGCCATACTGGCAACCCAGTAATTAACGAAGAAGAAAATTCGGACGAAGGAGGAAACGGTTATGGCCTTGACCTTGCGCTTTCAAAGAGTTGTGCTGGTCTGTTGTTTGATTTATTTTTGAAAAAACTGTACAGATGGAAACCTCGCTTATCTTGAAGAAAGCCGAAATTGTCGCCAAGTTGTCGTGTAAATAAAAAAAAACAAAGATTCCGATGAAAAATTGTTAAGGGTCGGTTTTACACGTCACAAACTTGTCGTTGATTAATTGAATGTTCCTTAATTTGTCATCATGGCCCCTCAACGATCCTACGTTTATGGAATGTTTGTGCTCAAGAGAGAGGATCGTTGAGGGGCTAATGATCAAAACATTCCGCCCCAGTCTGAACAAACAAGTTATTTCTTATGTTTCCAAACTTTTCCCAACGGGAATTACATAAGATATATATGCATGGATGCTTGCGGTCGGTCATTTTTAACCCTGATGATGGCAAACAGCCGAAAACGTTTGGTTTCAATCTTTTAATTTTACAAAAATTACCTTGTAAATAGCATATATTTTACCTAAGCGAACATTATGGACAGAATAGAAACTTTTTAGCAAACTTTTAGACACTTTTATCGGCAACTTTTTGCGAAATTATCGGCAACTTGTGGCTAAGCCTAGCCGGCTAGCCTGAATTTTATTATACCGACTCGAGTCAAACGTAAACAAATGTTGTATTAAACGGCAAATACTACATCTTTAAGACTTGCTTTCCTTGCAAAACTGCTTCTGAGTCACAGTTTCATGTTTTCTGAGAGGCTGCGTGGACGGAATTGGCCGGACAAATTAAAGCTAGATTGGGCAACGATTTTCAAGCTTTCTCAAGTGAATGTGGTGGATAGGCTGATCGCAAAGTATCAAGTCCTGTTTGAAAAAGGTTATGGACATCTCAAACACTGAGTTAAGGTTCCCTTCCATGTCCGTGAGGACGCACAACCCATCTTCCTAAAGGCACAGCTGGTTTCTTATGCCTTCAAGGAAGCAAGAGTTGCAGTGATTAGAGGAAGAAGGGGTCATTTACAAGGTGAGTCAAAGTGATTGCGTTACCCCGGTAGTGTCTGTCCCTAAGATAGATGGGACTTTGCGATTATGCAGTGATCAGAAGATGACCTTTAAGTAGTGTGTTGATGTTGACCAGTACCCATTACCGAATGCAGGAGATTTTTTCGCGACCTTATCTCGGGGTAAAATCTTTCGCAAGATCGATTTATCACATGCTTATCAGCAAGTTGAGCAGGATGACAATTCCCAGAAGTACCTGACCATAAACACTCACAAGCGTTATACCGGTACAAGCGTTTACCATTTAGAGTTTCCAGTGCACCAGCAAGTTTTTGAGCGCATTATAGATCCGCTGAGCTTTTGCAAGGAGTGAAGTTTGCGGTATGTCGGTTGGATGACATCCTGATCTCAGGAGGTTCTCCTGAGGAACATTTTTAAATCTTAGAGGAGGTTTTTGGATGCTTACAAGATTATGGGATCAGACGTAATCCTGCCAAGTGCATTTTCTCTCAGCCAGGACTTGAGTTTGTTGAACACTGGATTGACCAGCATGGCATTAGACCCCTGCCACAGAAAATGGAGGCAATCATGGAGGCCAACAGTCCTACCAATGTTACAGAACTGAAGTCATATCTTGAGCTTCTCAATTACTATGGCAAATTTCTCCCCAATCTGGCCACCATTCTGCACCCTCTGAATGACCTTTTGCAAAAGGACAGGGCTTGGAGATGGACTGAGAAATGTGAGAGTACTTTTGTGAAGAGTAAGCGGCAATTGCAAGATTCGTCCTTTTTGGCTCGTACGTTATGACCTAAAGAAACCATTTCGCTTGGCCCGTGATGCATTGCCCTATGGGTGGGGGCGGTGATCTCTCATATAATGGACGATGGTACAGAAAAGCCCATTGCCTTTGCCCTTCAGACCCTCACTATAGGTGAGCGCAGTTTTTCACAAATTGAAAAAGAGGCGCTTACTAACGTGTTCGGAGAAAAGAAGTTTCATTTATACATTTATGGACGCAAGTTTACGTGGATCGTGGATCACCAGCCAGTGGTCGCAATATTTGGTCCCAAGACAGGTGTCCTCCGTTGTCAGCAGCAGGAATGCAAAGGTGGTCCTTGATTTTAGCAGCTTACCAGAATGAGATTGAGTACCGCAGGTCTGCTGAACACGCAAATGCATGCAGATGCCTTGTCGAGACTTGGATGTGGATGAGTATTTGATTAGTTATGTGAATGAGTTGCCTGTCACTTCTCGAGATATCACCTTACATGGATGGCCTTCAGTCGTTGCAGATCCCGTGTTAGAGCCATATTGTTCACGCAAGCAAGAGCCTTTAGTTGACCAAGGCTGTGTGTTGTGGGGTTTACGAGTTGATATCCCTAAAGTACTACGTGTTCGCCTGTTGGATGACGTACCTCAAGAACATCATGGAATCTGTCGGAGTCTCTGGAGTCTCTGGAAAGGGGTTATTTTTGGTGGCCGGGACAAGATTCGGCGATGGATAAGTCTCCCCCTAGGGCACCTTTACTCCCGTGAAAGTGGCTTGTCAGACGGTGGGAACGCACACACATCGACGTTTTTGAGAAGGACAAGTTAAGTATCCTGATTTTTGTTGATACTTAATCGAAATGGTTGGAGATCATTCCCATGAGTTCCACAACCAGTTTAAAAAACATTGAAGCTTTTCGCTCATTGTTTGCACGTTATGGCATCCCAGAAGAATTAGTTTTTGACAATGGATAGCAACTTGCAGGTGAGGAGTTCACCAAATTCATGAGAAAGACTAGGATCAAGTTCACCCACGCACCACCGTACCACCCTTCCGTACAGACGGCTAAGGCGGCTTTGACAAAGCAAGTGCTCGATGGGAAAGCAAGTACCCTTAGTCTGGAACTCTGGCTAGCCAATTTCCTTATTCTGAATCGTAGCACACCGCTCACTGTCGCGGAACAATCGCCAGCTGAACTTTGCTTGGGACGGCAAGTCAGAAACTGTTTCACATTATTCAAGCCGAATCTGAACAGAGAAGTGGAGGAAAAACAAGTCAAACAGGAAGAGTACCATGACGAAGGGCGTGTTAAGTCTCGTGAGTTCAAATTGAATGAAGTTGTCCCGGTTCGTTACTGGAGAAGTGGAATTAAAAAGTGGATTCCGGGGCAGACCACCCAAGTGAAAACTCCACGCACCTACCTTGTTCGTTGTAGGAACCAACTTCGTTTTGTCCATGTGGATCACTTAAAAGGAACGGGTTGCAACCTTTCTTTGGGTTCGGTGGCTGGCGGTGAAAAGAGCAGTCGCGTGGAGGAGTTGGTGGAGTCGCAAGCAGCAGAGAAGGATTAATAGGTGGGTTCACACTTGACCCCTAAGTGCACGTCAAGTGCACTGGACTTCAAGTGCACTTCAAGCGTACTTGAAGTGCACTTAGGTTTTAGTCAAGAAATGGTGTTCACACTATCGTTAAAGTCAGCAGCTTCGGTAGTAAACATTCGATTTGCATCTTAAAAGGATTCACGCCATCGGGTTGACCGACTATCGAGATAATTGCGGTAGGGGAAACGTTGTTAAATCTTCTTAGGCCATCTTCTCCTATCTTTTTCATATTCGAGATTTTGTATTTTTTTCATGAGCTGAGGTAGCACAATTTCAATAAATCGCTCTTTGTACTTGTAAAATTTTCACTCCAGATTCTCCCACGCTCTTTAGTTGATCCCATCTTCAACCGCTGTTCCGCGTACTTTGGTTCCCACTCTTGTAGAATTTCTTCTATTTCTTTTTTATTCCAGTCTGCATTTTTAATGTCTGAATTTCTTTGAGTACTTGTAGAGGCCTTGTGTTTCTTCTGCGAGGTTGCAGCACCATCGGAGCGTCTAATTCATCGTATACATCGCGACTGCTTAGTATCTGTGAACAAGAAAAACAGCCTTGAATGGGTTAAGAAGACTAAACTGCACTCAGCAAATCACTGCGAATGGGTTGAAAAGAAGAAGTAATTGGCAGTGGGACATATCTCATTTCTTTTCCAGCACCAAAGCTAGCAACAATATTGTCTGTCAAATCAAAAGCAAAATTATGAAATTATCTTACCGGCCTATAAAACAGAAATGATGCAAGAAAAACCTAAATACTTTCGTCAAAAAGTATAAAACAGAACTCACACTAAATTGAAGTCGACGAGATTATCCTCATTCCCCTTGTTCCAAGCTCCGTACTTAAGAAAAAGAATCAAGGTGAACGCGCTAATCGACGGCAGGGAAGCTCCATATGATTGACAACACAATAATTGTTTTTTGACGGTTTGATCGGGTAAGTGCACTCTCAAGAAACGTTTCGACCTTACTTGAGAGTGCACTTCGGGACTTTGATGTTTTTAGGTTTGAGTAGTGACTAAATCAGTCAAGTGAAATAAGACCCGTTCACATACAAGTTCGTCTCAAGTTCACTTCAAACACACTTCAAGTGCCCTTGAAACGTGTGATGTGAACCCACCTATTGTCTGGTAATCCCCGAGCCACTTTCAAGTGAGTTTAGCTCACCAAGTCCTGAGAATAGTGCTGTTGCGGGAAATAGAAAGGAACAGCTAGTGCCCAAGGAAGGCACAGAGCAAACTTATTTGCGAAACATAATTGACATTTAGATTTCACGGCGAACACTGAACACTGCCCATTCTTCTAGACTTGTTGAGTTCCATTGTTTAATGGTGAATTTCCCAATCGTTCGGGAGGAGTGCAATATATTAGGTTGCAGACCTGTTATTTTGGGACCCACGCATTGACACCTACAATACCCGACAAAACTATCGGGACAATTAAAGAAAAGTCACAATATTCTCAATCTTGATGAATACGTGATATCTTTCTTCCCCCCTTCCCCCTGTGCAATGTTGTTTCCCGCATAATTTCCCTTCATAAACATGATTGGGAGGGGGCGGATGGGGGTGTGCATGTTTTCATGTAAGTTACTGACACCGCGTATACTGACTGCTAAAAGTGACGCGTAATCAATTTGTCTAAAGAGGTTTTGTCGGGGATTGTAGGTTTTGAGAAATGCCAGCCTTTTAGTTTGTTTACAGTCTGATCCCCGGAATAGTACAGGTTTATTCTCTGGGAGCGCCTTTTTCCTGGTTAAAGGTAAACAAGAAAAGACTTAAAAAGAAGCGCGGCTGTAAAAATAGAAATAATAATATTTTTGCGGCTCATTGGCTGTTTTTATCTGCGGTTTTTGAGTGTAGACAGGTGGTGGAGCAAAAGGCGTGTAAAGTTTGTAAAACTAAGGAAGCAAAAAAAAATTAGTTCGTCTTTACGCAAGTGTATCCTATTTGAGAGAATTGATAGAGTATGAAAATTCAACAGATTGTCTTAAAATGTTGCCGAGGCATCCCAAGTGGCTCACGCACTGCTACTTTCACAGCAAAATCGAGGAATTTAAGATATCGCCAAGCTAATGTATAAAGTAAACAATGGCCTTGCACCGAATATTATTAATGAACTATTTAAGCAGAAAAACTCCAGATATTCACTAAGAAACAGCGACTTCGATATCCCTACTTTTAACACTATTAACTATGGAAAGCATTCTACAAGATACCAAGGGCCTTATATATGAACCAAACTAGTTAATAAGTTGAAGGACTCCTTGAACATTGAACTTTTTAGAAAGAACACTAGAAAAATAGCACATTGACCGAGATAGCTCTAATTACGTACTTGATGTTACATTGGCTTGACTCAATTTGCTTTAACCTTCTTTGTAGAGATGCTGCGGAACTTGCAAGCCAAAGAAGATGAAACATATAAGCCCATGACAGAAACTTCGATACCAGGAGGTCAGTTTTGCTCGACTTTATTCATTTAATGTAGGTGTTGGACAATTTTACATGACATCACGACAGCCAGTGGGGTAAGATTCCTCCAGGAATTGCACTAGCTGATCTGGACATTTCTTCTGGTCTCCATTGATGAGAAACATATTGTCAGGCATTAGAGTAAAATCGACAAGTGTCACAAAGTGTTAGTATTTTAAATTGCATGGGCCCGGCGGCAATTAAGGATTAATTTCACGCGTATTTTCAAAGTTTTCACAAACCTATCGACGAGACCAATTTGGAAAACGTTGAAAATACAACTGAAATTAATCCCTAATCGTACGAGAGCAAATTGCAATTACATGTTTATCACAAAAGGGCCGAAATTATTGAGGGAAGCCCATTCAGTGCCGGGACAAAAAACAAACAACATGCTCCCATTCGGTTAAGGTTCAATTCAATAAATTGTTGCTGTCAAGAGAAAAAATCCTTAAAATGTATTTTTTGTATTTATTTATGTAGAAGAAGATTCTCTTGTAACTTTGCTTGTTCTGGATAAGAAACTTTTAACCAATCAGGATCAAGTAATGATTCCCTCTTGATTACCAAGAGTGCCCTGGTGATTTAGGAAAAATGCCCTCCGTCTTAGCCAATCAACTTTCAATAAATTTGCCCCGTATGTGACATAGCAATCGAGTCAGAAAATGACTGGAATTTCTCCCTTTTTGTCATTTTTTTCGAATTTTTCTTTTTTTCCGTGTCGGGAAAAAGTATTTCTTGTCACTCCCCTACTAAGTATTGTCTCTGTGCGTAGACTCGTCTGCGCATATTTTTGGTAGGTTTCAGGGGGTTAAGGAAATGCGTAGATTTTATCCGGTAGACCCAGTAGAATATTTAATTAACCTGCAATGGCGTCGAAAATCATTGTAACGCCAATGACGTTTTGGTGGATCTTTAAACGAAGTATGCCCTTGTGGAGCTCAAGAATGGAAAGTCAATTGGATAAACAAGACAGGCGGTGAAAAATAAAGATCTGGAATCTTAAAAGTAACGAGTAATGAACTGCGTCAAGCCGTATCAAAGTCAGCTGTATCTCCAATAATTTGACTAACTGTGGTGTTATCTACAACACTGAAACCAAATGGAAAATTCTCTGATAACTTTTTCCGCTTGGATATGGACAGAGAAGGAATCGAACACCTTGAGTGGATCTGTGATTTCTGTTTGTTACACTCTTGCATTCGCATTTCGGCCGTATTCAAACGATATAACTAACCTTTGTTGTATTCGCACCACTCTGCTATTTTCGTCCAAAACTACCCCGTAATATTTTCTCGGGCAGCCACAGGCAGCCCCAGGTAACCCCACAGATACTACAACCTCTATTCCCCAAGGGACAAAGTATTAAACATGATTAACAAAATCTCAACGTAATTGAAATAACTAAACGTTTGACCTGAAACACTGTCCAAGAGACAAGTGAGTTCATCGTGAAACTTAAGTAACTCAAAGCGTTCTACTCCTAACATCACGAGCGTTCATAGTCGTCAAACTACTCAGTTAATAGAGTTCATAGTCTTTAAGGTACTCCGGTGTCCTCCATTCTCTCGTGGGCCTCGGGGGTTAGACTAGAACTTCCGCCTCTGCAATTTACCCTTTCACGACATGTTTGCCTGGATGGTCTGGTCCATCGCTTAGACTACGACTTCGTGGTGACCTTGCATGGGGCATCTCCAAAAGTGGTTGACAACTTGTTTTCCTCCTTTTGTTTAATTAACAAGTGCTTGATCACCAGGAGCAAAACCATTTTCCTGCGCTCCCCTCCTTTCCTCGGCATAGTCAGACCTTCTCTATTTCTTTTCTCCATCTCTGTCTAGAGCTTCGCTGTGAGAGTATTTGCATCTTGTTAACTCACGGATCTTTGACCTTATCTGTCTAACAACAGAAGGTTTGGCCGGTGATACTCCTGTAGGCTGTTAGGAATTTCCTCATCTCTGCATCTAAGCTCTTCTTTTCTGCTTGGACAATTTTCAAGATCTTGAGTAGGCTTCTGTTTGTTTTGTCGTTCCACTTCCCCGTTTGCTTGGGGCCACATGGGTGGGGAGGTTTAATGCTGTATGCGGTTTGTTTCCAAGTATATCCCATATACCTCAGATGTGAACTGTGGCCCATTATCCGGTTTAAGCGACTGTGGGAGTCCATGCGTACAGAATATTAATTTCTCTTTAGGCAATCAATAATGTTGGCGGATGTCTACTTCAAAGTAACGACTATAGTAGTCTGTCAACAACGAATACATATTCTTTGGAAGGCAGGGGGTCCATCAAACCCGCCGTTAAGTCTCCGCTAAACTCCGTTTGTTTCAAGGGTTCCGGTAGTGAAGGTAGTCCGACCAACTGGCAGACATGACAGCTCTTACATTTGACTTCGACTTCTCCATCAATCTCAGCCCACCAGACTTTGGGGCGGAATCTCTGTTTGGTCTTTGTCATCCCTGATGTCCCTCGTGCGCTAGGTCAAACACCCTCGTCCGTAATTCCTTGGAATCAATACCTCTTAGGACTAGCTTACTAAGTACAGAAAGTTCATTCATGACAGCTTTGTAATGCAGAAGGGCATTATTCCATTCCCCCGATGTGATGCCTTCTCATAACTGTGAAATTTCTGGGTCGACACATGCTGCTTCTTCAACCTCCTGTACAGACATTGCTTCTGGGGTCCACGATTCGGTCACGAACCGAACGAACTCTTCTGCATAGTGATGACCTCCGACTTGACCTTCATTGGTAAGTGTTCTAGTTGCAAGACATGTTCGATGTACCCCACATCTTCATCAGTTATCTAATGATTTGAAAATAATGTCTGAATTTAAAACAACCTTGAGAAGCATGCCTGATAGAAATTACATACATCACCAGAAACAAAGTGCCAGGTTGACAAGTCATGCTTAACGCAGTGTTAAGACTAGGTTTTCCGCGTTGATGTGTATACCTTCCTTGAGGTTGAGCTGAACGTTTGTGTAGGCAGAAGCAGTATTCGTAGCTGGACATGTGACAAGAGTCTGACCTTTGTATGTAAGTAAATTAAAATATGAGAGGCCCTGTCAGAAGAGATTCTTTTGTCTCCTACTCTTCTTGACACCCTGTTTTCCAAGTTTCAAACAACATCATATAAGGTTAGATGAGCCATACAGGTTTTTGGGTGTTTCTTTTTCTCATCACCATAGGAACTTTGGGTTTAAACTTTGGCAGTTCAGCATCCACAATTGCTTTGGTAAAAAGAGGCCTAGCGTAAGGTGGTACAGATGTTACCACTTCATCTTCTCCTTTCACACTTGGCAAACCTAGAGCTTCAACTGGCCCAACATCTGGATATACTCTGAGTCGGACAACTGGTCAACTCTCTGGAGTTTTAGGTGCGTGGACTGGTGACTTAACAGGTTCTACCCTTTCGCAAGATTTTGCAAACAAGGCAACAGCACTTCCCACCGTCACACCAACCTCAGCATTCTCTTTTGGAGAGAGCACTGCCTCTACAACATCAGCTTCAACTGGGCTATCTTTCAGCACTAGCGTTGGGGGATTTGCCATAATTTTAGGATTTACCCTGGGATCAGGTCAAAAGACCTCTGTCACAGGAGAGTTAAATCTTGGTGGAGCGAGCTTTCCATCGACTGGAACCACTGTTGCTGCCGCCTCCGCTGGTACAGGACATCTGACAGCAGAAAAATAGAGCGGATTCAAGAGCGTGCGCTTAAAGCAATATTCAGCTTCCATTCAAAAACATGTGAAATCCTTCTGGCTCACGCACAGATACCACCACTGAAAAAATCGAGGACCTGCACCGAATATTATGAATGAACTATTTGAGCAGAAAAACTCCACATATTCATTAAGAAACAGCGACTTCGATATCCCTACTTTTAACACTATTAACTATGGAAAGCATTCTATAAGATACCAAGGGCCTTATATATGAACCAAACTAGTTAATAAGTTGAAGGACTCCTTGAACATTGAACTTTTTAGAAAGAACACTAGAAAAATAGCACATTGACCGAGATAGTTCTAATTACGTACTTGATGTTACATTGGCTTGACTCAATTTGCTTTAACCTTCTTTGTAGAGATGCTGCGGAAATTGCGAGCGAAAGAAGATGAAACATATGAGCCCATGATAGAAACTTCGATAATAGGAGGTCAGTTTTGCTCGACTTTATTCATTTAATGTAGGTGTTGGACAATTTTACATGACATCACGACAGCCAGTGGGGTAAGATTCCTCCAGGAATTGCACTAGCTGATCTGGACATTTCTTCTGGTCTCCATTGATGAGAAACATATTGTCAGGCATTAGAGTAAAATCGACAGGTGTCACAAGGTGTTAGTATTTTTAATTGCATGGGTCCGACGGCAATTAAGGATTAATTTTACGCGTATTTTCAAAGTTTTCACAAACCTATCGACGAGACCAATTTGGAAAACGTTGAAAATACAACTGAAATTAATCCCTAATCGTACGAGAGCAAATTGCGATTACATTTTTATCACAAAAGGGCCGAAATTATTGAGGGAAGCCCATTCAGTGCCGCGGCAAAAAACAAACAACATGCTCCCATTCGGTTAAGGTTCAATTCAATAAATTGTTGTCGTCAAGAGAAATAGTCCTTAAAATGTGTTTTATATCTGGACAAAAAAGGTAGCTTAATCTAGAAGAAGATTCTCTTGTAACTTTGCTTGTTCTGGATAAGAAACTTTTAACCAATCAGGATCAAGTAATGATTCCCTCTTGATTACCAAAAGTGCCCTGGTGATTAAGGAAAAATGCCCTGTGTCTTAGCCAATCAGCTTTCAATAAATTTGCCCGGTATGGGACATGGCTATCCAGTCAGAAAATGACTGGAATTTCTCCCTTTTTGTCATTTTTTTCGAATTTTTCTTTTTTTTCGTGTCGGGAAAAGTCTTTCTTGTCACTCCCCTACTAAGTAGTGTGTCTGTGCGTAGACTCGTCTGCGCATATTTTTGGTAGGTTTCAGGGGGTAAAAGAAATGTGTAGATTTTATCCGGTAGACCCAGTAGAATATTTAATTAACCTGCAATGGCGTCGAAAATCATTGTAACGCCAATGACGTTTTGGTGGATCTTTAAACGAAGTATGCCCTTGTGGAGCTCAAGAATTGAAAGTCAATTGGATAAACAAGACAGGCGGTGAAAAATAAAGATCTGGAATCTTAAAAGTAACGAGTAATGAACTGCGTCAAGCCGTATCAAAGTCAGCTGTATCTCCAATAATTTGACTAACTGTGGTGTTATCTACAACACTGAAACCAAATGGAAAATTCTCTGATAACTTTTTCCGCTTGGATATGGACAGAGAAGGAATCGAACACCTTGAGTGGATCTGTGATTTCTGTTTGTTACACTCTTGCATTCGCATTTCGGCCGTATTCAAACGATATAACTAACCTTTGTTGTATTCGCACCACTCTGCTATTTTCGTCCAAAATATTTTTCCGGGCAGCCACAGGCAGCCCCAGGTAACCCCACAGATACTACAACCTCTATTCCCCAAGGGACAAAGTATTAAACATGATTAATAAAATCTCAACGTAATTAAAATAACTAAACGTTTGACCTGAAACACTGTCCAAGAAACAAGTGAGTTCATCGTGAAACTTAAGTAACTCAAAGCGTTCTACTCCTAACATCACGAGCGTTCATAGTCGTCAAACTACTCAGTTAATAGAGTTCATAGTCTTTAAGGTACTCCGGTGTCCTCCATTCTCTCGTGGGCCTCGGGGGTTAGACTAGAACTTCCGCCTCTGCAATTTACCCTTTCACGACATGTTTGCCTGGATGGTCTGGTCCATCGCTTAGACTACGACTTCGTGGTGACCTTGCATGGGGCATCTCCAAAAGTGGTTGACAACTTGTTTTCCTCCTTTTGTTTAATTAACAAGTGCTTGATCACCAGGAGCAAAACCATTTTCCTGCGCTCCCCTCCTTTCCTCGGCATAGTCAGACCTTCTCTATTTCTTTTCTCCATCTCTGTCTAGAGCTTCGCTGTGAGAGTATTTGCATCTTGTTAACTCACGGATCTTTGACCTTATCTGTCTAACAACAGAAGGTTTGGCCGGTGATACTCCTGTAGGCTGTTAGGAATTTCCTCATCTCTGCATCTAAGCTCTTCTTTTCTGCTTGGACAATTTTCAAGATCTTGAGTAGGCTTCTGTTTGTTTTGTCGTTCCACTTCCCCGTTTGCTTGGGGCCACATGGGTGGGGAGGTTTAATGCTGTATGCGGTTTGTTTCCAAGTATATCCCATATACCTCAGATGTGAACTGTGGCCCATTATCCGGTTTAAGCGACTGTGGGAGTCCATGCGTACAGAATATTAATTTCTCTTTAGGCAATCAATAATGTTGGCGGATGTCTACTTCAAAGTAACGACTATAGTAGTCTGTCAACAACGAATACATATTCTTTGGAAGGCAGGGGGTCCATCAAACCCGCCGTTAAGTCTCCGCTAAACTCCGTTTGTTTCAAGGGTTCCGGTAGTGAAGGTAGTCCGACCAACTGGCAGACATGACAGCTCTTACATTTGACTTCGACTTCTCCATCAATCTCAGCCCACCAGACTTTGGGGCGGAATCTCTGTTTGGTCTTTGTCATCCCTGATGTCCCTCGTGCGCTAGGTCAAACACCCTCTTCGGTAATTCCTTGGGATCAATACCTCTCAGGACTAGGTTACCAAGTACAGAAAGTTCATTCATGACAGCTTTGTAATGCAGAAGGGCATTATTCCATTCCCCTGATGTGACGCCCTCTCATAACTGTGAAATTTTTGGGTTGACCCATGCTGCTTCTTCAACCTCCTGTACAGACATTGCTTCTGGGGTCCACGATTCGGTCACGAACCGAACGAACTCTTCTGCATCGTGATGACCTCCGACTTGGCCTTCATCGGTAAGTGTTCAATTTGCAAGACATGTTCGATGTACCTCACATCTTCATCAGTTATCTAATGATTTGAAAACAATGTCTGAATTTGAAACAACCTTGAGAAGCATGCTTGATAGAAATTACATACATCACCAGAAACAAAGTGCCAGGTTGACAAGTCATGCTTAACGCGGTGTTAAGACTGGGTTTTCCAAGTTGATGTGCATTCCTTCCTTGAGGTTGAGCTGAATGTTTGTGTTAGGGTTTAGGGATTTACTCTGAGTGGGACAACTGGTCAACTCTCTGGAGTTTTAGGTGCGTGGACTGGTGACTTAACAGGTTCTACCCTTTCGCAAGGTTTTCCAAACAAGGCAACAGCACTTCCCACCGTCACACCAGCCCCAGGATTCTCTTTTGGAGAGAGCACTGCCTCTCCAAATCAGCTTCAACTGGGCTATCTTTTCAGCACTAGCGTTGGGAGATTTACCTCTGTCACAGGAGAGTTAAATCTTGGTGGAGCGAGCTTTCCATCGACTGGAACCACTGTTGCTGCAACCTCCGCTGGTACAGGACATCTGACAGCACAAAAATAGAGCGGATTCAAGAGCGTGCGCTTAAAGCAATTGTCAGCTTCCATTCAGAAACATGTGAAATCTTTCGGGCTCACGCACAGATACCTCCACTGAAAAAATCGAGGACCTGTACCGAATATTATGAATGAACTATTTGATCAGAAAAACTCCACATATTCATTAAGAAACAGCGACTTCGATATCCCTACTTTTAACACTATTAACTATGGAAAGCATTCTATAAGATACCAAGGGCCTTATATATGAACCAAACTAGTTAATAAGTTGAAGGACTCCTTGAACGTTGAACTTTTTAGAAAGAACACTAGAAAAATAGCACATTGACCGAGATAGTTCTAATTACGTACTTGATGTTACATTGGCTTGACTCAATTTGCTTTAACCTTCTTTGTAGAGATGCTGCGGAACTTGCGAGCCAAAGAAGATGAAACATATGAGCCCATGACAGAAACTTCGATACCAGGAGGTCAGTTTTGCTCGATTTTATTCATTTAATGTAGGTGTTGGACAATTTTACATGACATCACGACAGCCAGTGGGGTAAGATTTCTCCAGGAATTGCACTAGCTGATCTGGACATTTCTTCTGTCACATCATTTAACCCTTTCTCCCCTAAACTGGTCCCCATTGATGAGTAACATATTGCCAGGCATTAGAGTAAAATCGACAAGTGTCACTGTTAGTATTTTTAATTGCATGGGCCCTGCGGCAATTAAGGATTAATTTCCACCCCCCCCCCCCCCTATCTATTCATTCAACTGCCCGTTTATCTATTTGTCCTAATGTATGTAAATGTATAAATTTATACCTCCTTGTTTTTATCAATTGCTAAATAGATGGAGAACGGCGATCTTTTCGAAACCTAACCTAACGTCATTTTTAACAACAACGATCATTGCTGTAACCTCTGCAATTCTTAGAGACTACTGATTTATTATATGTCTCTTGCCTTATTTTGCACACTTTCATTTGATATATATTATATATAAATTTCACAATTGTATATATTATTTTAATTTGCTATTTATATATTTTTGTTATTCTGTTGTGTCCCCAATTAGTTGTAAAAACTAAACACATCGACAAGTTAATATAGTATTTCATTAACCTTCTTTGTAGAGATGCTGCGGAAATTGCGAGCGAAAGAAGATGAAAAATATGAGCCCATGATAAAAATTCCGATACCAAGAGGTCAGTTTTGCTCGACTTTATTCATTTAATGTAGATGTTGGACAATTTTACATGACATCACGAAAGCCAGTGGGGTAAGACTCCTCCAAGATTTGCAGTAGCTGATCTGGACATTTCTTCTGTCACATCATTTAACCTTTTTAGAGTGTAATGTGAAGTGTCACATTAGTCCATCAGTAGGGCTAACGCTCACATGGTTCATATGGGATTGAAATCTAGCACTTCACATTACACTCTATTCAGTTAACTCTGTTTAAAATGTAAGTGCTACACAGCCAACGATTGTATAAACGTAACCTTTCCTTGTACTTGTACATGTTCATTGCCGTGACTTTAATATCTTCAGTTCCCACGGACTGCTCCCGTCTGACCTTGTAGCTCAGTCAGTAGAGCGGCGGAGATCTAACCCGATGGTCGTGGGTTCAATTCCTACCCTGGTCAGAGTTTTTCTCTGTCCTTGTGTGGGCCCATTTCCATCAGTAGGGCTAACGCTCACATGGTTCATATGGGATTGAAATCTAGCACTTCACATTACACTCTATTCAGTTAATTCTGTTTAAAATATAAGTGCTACACGGCCATTATCCCGTAATACTTTTCCGGGCAGCCACAGGAAGCCCCACAGATACTACAACCTCTATTACCTAAGGGACAAAGTATTAAACATGATTAACAAAATCTCGAAGTGATTGAAACTAAACGTTTCAGCTGATACACTGTCCATCACGAGAGTTCATAGTCGTCAAACTACTCAGTTAATAGAGTTTATAGCCTTTAAGGTACTCCGGTGGCCTTTATTCTCTATTGGGCCTCGGGGTTAGACTAGAACCTCCGCCCTTTCACGACATGTTTGCCTGGATGGTCTGGTCCATCCCTTAGACTGTGACTTCGTGGTGACCTTGTACGAGACATCTCCAAAAGTGGCTGACAACTTGTTTTCCTCCTTTTGTTTAACAAGCACTTGATCACCAAGAGCGAAACCATTTTCCTGCGCTCCCCTCCTTTCATCGGCATAGTCAGACCTTCTCTATTTCTTTTCTGCATCTCTGTCTAGAGCTTCACTGTGAGTGTATTCGCACCTTGTTCACTCACGAATCTTTGACCTTATCTGTCCAACGAAAAAAAACTTTGGCCGGTACCGGTGATACTCCTGTAGGCTGTTAGGAATTTCCTCATCTTTGCATCTAAGCTCTTCTTTTCTGTTTGGGCAATCGTTCAAGATCCTCAGTAAGCTTCTCTTTATTTTGTCGTTCCACTTTCCCGTTTGCTTGGGGCCACATGAATGTGGAGGTTCAATGTTGTATGCGGTTTGTTTCCAAGTATGTCCCAAATTCCTCAGATATGAACTGTGGCCCATTATCCGCTTTTAGCGACTGTGGGAGTCCATGCGTACAGAATCTTAATTTCTCTCCAGGCAATCAATAATGTTGGCGGATGTCTACTACAAAGTAACGACTATAGTAGTCTACAACAACGAATACATGTTCTTTGGAAGGTAGCGGGCCCATCAAATTCGCCGCTGAGTCTTGCCAGGGCTGACTGGCAAACTCCGTTTGTTTCAAGGGTTCCGGTAGTGTAGGTAGTTCGACCAACTGGCAGCCATGACAGCTCTTACATTTGGTTTCGACTTCCATTAATCACACCCCACCAGACTTTGGTGAGGAAGCTCTGTTTGGTCTTTGTCATCCCTGATGTCCCTCATGCGCTAGGTCAAACACCCTGTTCCGTAATTCCTTGGGATCAATACCTCTTAGGACTAGCTTCCCAAGTACAGAAATTTCATTCATGACAGCTTTGTACTGCGGAAGGGCATTATCCCATTCCCCTGATGTGATGCGTTCTCTTAACTGTTAAATTTCTGGGTCGACCCATGGTTTTTATTCAACCTTCTGTACAGATATTGCTTCTGGGGTCGACGATTCGGCGACGAACCGAACGAACTCTTCTGTATCCAGATTCACGCATACTCCTTTTCCCTTGCCAAGACGTGAAAGTGGGTCAGCAATGTTCTCTTTGCTCGATATGTACCGCACTATAAGTCTGTATGGTTGGAGTCGCAAGACCCAGTGTTCCACTCTTGCCGAGTGGCGAGAATTTGTAGAACAGATAACTTTAAGGGGCTTGTGGTCGGTAAGCAAGGTGAAATCAACTCCATCTAGGTACATGTGAAACCGCTTACAACCCCAAACAAGACCACACAAACAGCAATGACAAACATCAGATATAAACGCATCGTTTGAAATTATCTTTTACCTTATATTACGTTTCGTATGCTTCTGCATACATCTTCAGAAGTGACGATTAATACAAAATTGGAGTTTAAATATAGAGGATCAACAACAACAACAACAACATCTTCACTCACTATCTTACTAACTATAAACTATTAGGAAATAATCGCTAACAAAAGAGGTGACCAAAACTAATAAAGACACAGCTTTTCGCTCCTGAAATATTTATTTAAGGTCGGCTTTAAATCTTTGATCAGCAGTTCCTCCTTTAATTTACAGTGAATGTCGGATCGCCCCCTCGCTAAAATTTCAAAATGATTCCATTGTAAACTGTGACCAGTTGATGTAACATGGTCCGCAAGAGCCTACGTATGATGACAATTAATTATTGCTTTAAAATGCTCAGTTTTTCTGTCAGGCAGTCATTGCGGTTCCAACAGGCAGCTCTACATACAATCTTAGCCGTTTGGCCACGCCTAAGTCTATCTTTGTAAGGAAAGAAAGATTTGATGCCACGAGTGCTTTGAAAACCACTCTAACATCAAAGCACCCGTAGAATTTATTTACACACGGCATAATTTGTTTTTGTGGTGGAATACACTTACATAATGAAGACAGAGAATATCTATCCATCCGTCCGTCCGTCCACCCACCCATCAACCAATTCAACTGCCTGTTTGTCTGTCTGTCTTCCTGTATATACATGTATTAATTTATACCTCCTTGTTTTTATCAATTAATAAATAGATGGAGAACAACGATCTTCTCGAAACGTGATGCATGAAGAGGGAGAGAAAGAAGAAAGTGAACAGTTTCGGGACACAAATGTAAACAAAGAGCCAAAAGGTAACACTAACACATTTTTTTAAAATGAAAATCAGGGTAACAATCAAGTGCTTAAAGCCCAAATTCGAGGTATTTAAGTCAACGCATGTTTTCTTTGAATTACTTTTTAATCCCCAGAAGGTTTAGGGACTATCACAACAGGGCTTAACAGGACGTTGGCCCCTTGACTGGCTCAATAATGTCATGGTTTACGAGTCCTTCGAGTTTTTTCTCGACCTTCTCTCTTAATCCAAAAGGTGAGGGTCTTAACTTTTGGGCAATAGGCAGGACTGATTCATCAATATGGAGTTTGGCCTTAAAGTTTTTGAACTTACCAACTGCATTGAAAATTCCCTCAAATTCCCCCAGTAAGTTCTCACTGACAGAGTTTATCTCAATTTTCAGTATTTCTAACAGCTCTGAGGTCTGTCGACCGAGTATTGGCCTTGTATTTTCCTCTACAACAACAAAACGGCCAATACAGTGTCTTATCTTTAAAATAAATTTCAGCTTCAGCTACCTGTTGAGTAGGTCCTCTGAGCCATAAGAATACAATTTCTTGTTTAATTTCCATGACTTGCAGCTTAATTCTTCTTTTCGAGTTCCTCCCAAGTCTCCCTATCAACAACAATTCAAGTGGACCCCGAATCAATGAGAACATCACACAGCTGTGTTCCTCCAAGTTCAATGCCTACTTTTGGCATGTCTCTGGCACCTGACTGAATTGTAAATGCGACTGTGGGAGTCCATGCGTACAGAATCTTAATTTCTCTCCAGGCAATCAATAATGTTGGCGGATGTCTACTACAAAGTAACGACTATAGTAGTCTACAACAACGAATACATGTTCTTTGGAAGGTAGCGGGCCCATCAAATTCGCCGCTGAGTCTTGCCAGGGCTGACTGGCAAACTCCGTTTGTTTCAAGGGTTCCGGTAGTGTAGGTAGTTCGACCATCTGACAGCCATGACAGCTCTTACATTTGGTTTCGACTTCCAT
>NC_090888.1:4166636-4171636 GCF_036669925.1 Montipora capricornis | reverse complement strand
CAACTTAGTGATCAGGGGCGGGTCTAGGGGAGGGCACTCCCCTGAGATGACCTGTGGCTTTCCAAAATAAGTAGTGTTTTCCAAAAAAAAACACCCGTCAGTTAAGTCATTTCTTAGGAATGCACCCCCTTCTAAGAATAAGCCGGGATCCTCCCCTGGTGATTGCCGATAAAAGTGAAGCGTCCTTTGTTAAATGAAGGGGTTGAGAGTAAAATGCCGAGGGTCGAAAATGTATTTAAAACTCTTAAATTTGACGTTGGCGCCCGTGTTCAAGGACCTATTATTAGAGAGCTTTAGCAAAGAGAACGGCGACGGCAACGTCGCAAATTTGCATATTTATTGGACAAAAATAATAGCTTTGCACGCCCTGCACGTGCGTTTTTCATTTTTTTTTTTTTCATTTCTTTGCCGTGGTCAGCAAAACAACAACGTGAAATAGCTAAATCTGAGGTTTTATGAAGAACGTCGTAAACAAGAACCAGGACACTGTATTCTGTTCAGTTGGAGCTGACAATGCTTTTGAGCATCTCAATTGGAAGATGAAAGTGTCAGGTGGATTGGTTGCGATCACTTTCAACCAAACGCTCGAGTAAACGTTCCTAAACCTTCCCAGTTATCACAGCAAGCCAAAAGCATGGCAGGAGTTTCTTTTTCTGGGGAAAAAATTCATCATCGTGCTCTTACAACTGCTGTGTTTAGCCATGCAGAGAAAAGTGTAAAGAAGCTACTGACCACAATGGAAAGTTTTACCAATCCATTTGATCAGGAAAGCGACGCATTATTCAACCTGGTAACGAAAGTCGTGATGCCAGAAAATGTCAAGTAGGATCTCTGCGAGCAAAGTATTATTATCGGGGAAAGTCAAACTCTAGGACCCCATGAAGAAGCAAACGCTCTCTCTACAGGTACCAAGGTACCAAGGTAACTGTTTGCAGCCGATGGAACACTGCTTCGCTGCTCCCGCAAAAGTGCCTCGATGGATATTTTGGAGAAGTTACCTGTAGATGTACAAGAAGACAACGACACTGATGTCAATCAGAATGGTCAGCATGCAGAGGTGTAAATGAGAGTCCAAGTTGTAGATGCCGTGGCACTGGGAGGTTCAATGCCTGGACAAACCTTAATGGGTTAAAAACTGTTCACATTTGGCAGGTCACTTCACTAATCGCATTTCCAGCCGTTTGGTGAGAATGAAGAAGTCTGGTTGGTTTTTGATAGATACGACATCCATTTTCTCTGAAGGAACGCACCCGAACAACGAGGCTCGGGGAACAGAATGCTGTGTACTATCTCATTACCCATCAACGCACATAGCGCGAGTTCCGATGAAAAAGCTCCTTTCACATACCAAGACAAAGATGGAGCTGGCGGACAACTGGCATAGATGACTATTGAAGTTGGAGTTCATAACGAAAGACGAGTAGTTGCAGCATGGAGGTCCGCGTGCAAGGGGACAAGAGAAGATTTTTCATACCAAGAGGCTGACACGAAGATTTTTTTACATGCTGTTGATGCCACGTCCAGAGGTGCGACTGATCTTCGGATACATTTCCCCGACATGGATGTCCTTATCCTAGCTCTCAACCGTTATTAAAGCCTATGCAGGGACACCTTGTTCATCACAAGTGCTCAAGCACAGGGAGCAACCATCGGGAAATCCAGCTTAATCCAATCGGTTCAATCTATCGAGATTTAGGCCCAGAGAGAGCGGCTGCTCTATCAGTCTTTCACGCTTTAAGTGGAGCAGACAACACCGGCTGTTCTCGGAAAAGGAAAACCAACATGCTGGAAAGCTTTCATGGAAACTGACGATGAAATCACCGGTGGTCTTTCTCAGCTAGGGAGAACAACAAGGATTCCCACGACAACACAATGGCTCTAATCGAGAATTTGGTGAGCTAGCTCTACCCATTCATAAAAGAGATGTCTTCAAAGGGTGAAGTGAGATGGTGGCTATTTCGGAAGAAACAAGCTCAATCAGAAAGGCTTCCCCCAACCCAGGCAACTCTTGGAAACTCTGCGACAAGCCATCTTAAGAGCCCATCATCAGGCTCTAGTCTGGAATAATGATGTTGTGGCAAACCACACCCTGCCATCCCCAGAGAATTATGGTTGGGAACTGCATGGAGACAAATGGGTTCCTATCATGAAGACACTCCCTCCAGCACCACAAGCCATCATACATCTAGTCAAGTGCACGTGGGCCAAAGAGCGGTGTTCCACAAATCGCTGCCAGCATAAAAAAATGTACTTAACTGCACGGATCTTTGTGGGTGCCCAGACCATAGAGAGCAAAGTGAAAATATGAAAAATATAATGATCGTGATGCTGCTCCTAGAAAAAAAAGCAGATATAGTTCTCACTCGGAAGGAAATTGCCACTTTCAATCAGGATAAAACTAATTCAAAAACATGTAGACTTTAGCTCCCGGGATTAGCCAGAGAAAGCGTCGTTTTGATGCTGTTAAAGCCGTTTACGTGATGCAAGAGAGCGTCACGTCACGTTGTTTTGAAACAGTTATAACGGCCGATTCAACTGATCGAGGAAAATGTTCCATAAAAACTTCAAATCACGATGTTTCTTTTCGAAAATTCAATTTATGGACAGCCAGATAAATAAAGTTCACTCACCTACTATTTTCTTCGTTGTCCTGAGTGATTTGATGGGTTTTTGGGACGCTTTGATTTCCCCTTCAGATCCCAAGCGTCGCCACATACAAAATAGACAAGACGTGCAACTTCCAAGACCGCTCACGGCCTTGTGCCTCCAGAATTTAGCCGAATTTCTCCCACTTCCAAAGATCGCTCGACTCCCAGCCTTGGGCAAGTGAAAAGTTGATAATTTTGCTAGCATCGTGCCAAAATCATCGCATTTACACGGCTCTGCAACCTCAAAATCCTGCTCGATTTCCAACCTTCGCTCAGCTTTTTGTTATCGACAAATGATGTGGACAGAAGTCATGGATTATTGGAAATTGATCCAAATCACATAAACCAATCAAGAAGCACAGATTAAAATCGGTGCTTTTTGATTGGTTAATTTGATCCATGACTCCTGTCCTGTCTGCTCTATGCTGCGAGCATCGAGCACAATCCCAGCATAATAGTCATGTTTAGTAGCAAAAAGTTGATAAAAGTATCCTGCTGATAAAAACATCAAAATAATGTCTTGTCAATAGGCCTTTTTCGACATGTTAAAATTCAGCTTGAAAAAGAGGTTTAGAGGACAAAGACAGAGGGAAGTGGATGATATGCAAATATTTTTCCCATTCATTCCAACGTGCTTCTATTGTTTTTGTCCTCATTCCCTCACTGTATCAAGCTGAATATTTGATATTTCGAAAATGGCCTATTGTGGGCTTTGTGGCTGCTTTATGCACTTACTTGGCTTTGTTGAAGGCCTGGCTACGTTACCTCTTGCTGCTCCGAATGACAGCATTCTTTTAGGGAGGATATCTGTTTACAAACATTGCTTTTGTCATTCAAATTTGCCAACCACAGGAACAAAAGAACCTTTGTTTTGTCAGCCAATGAGGCTCTGGTTGGCTCATTTATGACAATAGGTGACGTCAACGATATCTTCCCTATTTCAAAGACGTTGTTATTTAAAAGAAGGACATTAAATTATATCTTAGCCCCTATTTTTGCCTTTTTTTTTTTGCGCAAAATTCACCCATCATCTTTGAGCATAATGCTTGGGCCCGAGCATATTGTCGAGCATAATGCTATGATTTTAGGAGTGACGCTCAAAGGCATGATGCTCAAATTTTCGAGCATAATTTATCTATTTATTTGTTAAGTGATATTAGTTGGCTTACACGTATGCGCTATTACACCCCACACTACATAACTTTCGCATATGGTTTGTTTGAGACTATCGGACAAGACTTAAACTTACAGTTCATGCTTTCATTTACAATAATGCATTGTTTATAAAACCACTTCATATAAAAAGTTTGATCCAACGGCTTTGACCGTGTTGCATGTGCCCTCGATTCCAGTCATGCATGGTGGTCGAGCCGTCAATCTAGGGTTCTTAACAGGTCCTCGAGCACGGGGGCCAACGTCAAAGTTAAGAGTTTTAAATACATTTTCGACCATCGACACTTTACTCTCGACCCTCGCCATTATACCCTCGATCCCCGACATTTTACTCTCGACTCTCGGCTCTCGACTCTCGACTCTCGACTCTCGACTCTCGGCTCTCAACTCTCGACTCTCGACCCTCGACAAAAACCTACATTCCTCCTCATTTTCGTTATGATTTTAATACTCCACTGTAACGGTTTCACATGTCAGCGGAACATCATAGTTAAAGGTTATCTGAACATGATATTTTCGCTCAAAAATTAAAAGTTGAACAAGGATTTTAATATAGGTTTGAGCAAGAGGAACGAACCTGGATAGAGAAAGAAGAGAAAACATACCATTTCAATTACTTTGTTGTCTTGTTTTACAGCCTATGTAGCGCTTTTGTCAGTTCTTCTAGCTAGTACTATTTTTCGACTTTAGCAAGCTTTTTATTAGTACCACTGCGTATCGCTTCACCCCATTTTGCATTTAAATTGCTTACCGAAAATGAGTTTCAGAACTTCACACAACTTCACACCGGAAGACTTCGACGCACTGGACCCTAATTCCTTCCCCGGCGTACAACAAGAGAAGTATTTAAGAGGTTTTTTAGAGTGCGCGGTTCCCCCTCAGATATTTTGAATGCGTTGAAGAATCTAGAGGCCTTAAATTATTTTATTCGAAGGTAATGTTTCGGTTGCTGTCACCGAAATTGTTTTAAGTTGCTTTGAACTTGTTTTAAACACTCCGCAATCACAGCGCAAATTTCCGTCGCACATCCACTTTCCGATTGAAATACGACCCTATGTTGGTGAGAGAATTTTCTCTTTGGTTACAAATGTAATGTCGTTTCTAAAGTGCAATGATTAAACAGCTACCAATGTGATACACGTAAAACATGGCGGTTAATCAATGAACTCCAATCTCGCC
>NC_090888.1:4159136-4164136 GCF_036669925.1 Montipora capricornis | reverse complement strand
CTGTCGTTGCGAAACAAAATCAGCTAAAAACACAACTATGTTTGAAAATGAGAAATTGTTGTATCAATCGCACGGTCGATTAGATTTGCCAGACACAATTACATAAAAGGAACTTGCAAGCGCTTTCAACCTACACAACACAGTCTCCTTTGAAACTGAGTTCAACTGAATCAGTACCAAGTAAGCAGGTAGGTCCATACAACAACGATCTCTTTTTAAAACAAAGCGAATAGAGAAAATCTGTTAAAAGAATGAAGAATATAAAAAAAGATCTACGAGATCACCAATTAAATCTTTTTTTTTGTTTTTAGTCCATCAGTCTCTGACAATGGCGACCACGGAGATAGTCCAAAAATCCGTGGAAGCAACCTTTAAGGAAATGAAGAAATATTCTCCAGAAGATTATGCTAAGATTGAGGCAGATCCACGTTTCAAAGAATCCATCACTGAGGCAGCCACGCGCGCAGCCAGAGAACAGGTTGAGTTTGATCGAGAGTTTTTGCACAATCGTGGAGAAGATATCGTTAGCCTTCTTAAGGAGAGACTTTCTATGGAACGTATTCAGTTGATTCAAGAAGCATTCACCATCCCAACGTTCGACATGACCCTGAAAAGAATTCGGAATGGAGGCAAGGACGTGATGCTCGTAGAGTTTAAGATGGAAGACGAGGAATTCCGGCCACCGTTGAAGATTGAAACACCCGATGACATCAATGGGGCGAAGGTCTGGCAGTACGCTAGCATTGCGATTGAGGGTTTCATGTTTCTAAAGGCTGCTGCTGGACTCACTGATGATTTGACAGCAATAACTAAGACAGCCATGAAATACACAGCTGGAAACGCTGCGACGAGGATGAAGGAGTCATCGAAGGCTCGGAAGGCACTGGATGATTTTGTCAAGTCGTGGAGAACAGCTGGAAGTAATTACTGGAAAAAGGGTAAAGCGCTCTACGTTCTACTGAGAGATTCCCTGGTAGGTGGACTGCTCTGGACGATCCACGAGAGTTGGCACAATCGCAAAGAGATGAGTCGGTGCGAGTGGGCTAAAACGTCTGTAAAGGTAAGTGCATTGTCTAATGAATATCATGGTTAGGGTCATTTAGCTGTGTTTCTCATTTTGGGTGAGAAACTTTACTCTCGCAGTGCCTCTTTCTATTCTTGGGTGTAAATAGTTCCGTGTCTTTCTCATGAAATCTTGTGGGTAACCTTCGATGAACTGGCATACCATCCTACGGCAGGGGAAGAGGGTGGGGGGTAACAATATACTATTGATCTCCGCATGCTACGCGGAAACTTGAAGGGGCTTCGGCAAGAGTCACTTGTGTCTCATCAGGCCCATTAAGCTCGAAAAGCTGACATCATTTTCCTTCTCTTACAGGTGACCGCCACGATGTTTGCAGCATTTGATACAGGTGGAAGAGCACTTATAGCGCAGATCGTCTTGGCACTTATGTCAGCCGATAGTTTGCGGAACGACGCCAATCGTATGGAACAGAAAATTCGCAATGTTACAAAGCTTGAAGGATTCGAGAAAAATCTGTATGAGAGCAAACAGACTGATTCTGGATGCGTTACGTTCTAAGTGAAGGACATTAAGAGTCTAAGTTGCGAATTTTTGCGAAGTCAAGATTGATTAAGAGGAAAAACTGGTACGTTATTTCATGTATTGAGAGTAGTTTTTTGATTTCGTGATCCTTGGAATGTACCCTATAAACCTACCTTGCCAAAAGCTGCTTCAAAGTTGTCAAGGCACTTTATGAAAAAATAAAATAAAGATAAATTCATTACGAGAAAGGAGTTTTAACAGTAACACCTAAAGAAAAGTTTAATTGAGGAGGCTGCAACTGGTTTCGAACATTTCAAAAGACTGCTAGTTAACTCTGCAACACTCTTTCACGTAATGGCTCTATCTGGTTTCGACTGTTTCACAAGACTGGCTTATTAGGGCCGATTTACACGGTACTATTTTTGTCGCATGCGACAAGCTCACGACAGGCCTACGACAGGACTTACGATTGCCGCAGCATTTTAAAACATGTTTTAAACATGTTTTAAAATGCTACGACATTTTTTCTGACGTACACAACAAGTGTAAATCATGTCGTGGGCTAGTCGTAAGCCGTTGTCCGTGCGACAAAAATCGTACCGTGTAAATCGGCCCTTAGAAGGATTGTCATTGCAATACTGTTTCATGTAATAGCAATGTTATGGTACCATATGGAACATCAATTATTGCTCATCAACTTGCTCTCACTACTTTGACGTAAATGGTTACCAAAGAAACAGGAAAGAAATCTAAAAACGCCCTATATTTTGTCTTCAAACGCTTGCATGTGCCAAACTAAGTAGGTGACCCCCACTTTTTATTTCGCGAAAGTGATGAGGAGGCTGAGACAAATCCCCTTCAAAGTTAAACAAGATTCTCCGGAGCGGATTCAGAGCTATCTGCACAATTAACAAACTTTAGCGGTTAAAGACAAAATATAGGGCGTTTTTGGATCGCTTTCCTGTTTCTCTGGTAACCTTTTACGTCAAATTAGTGAGAGCAAGTTGATGAGCAATAATTGATGTTCCATATGGTACCATAACATTGCTATTACATGAAACAGTATTGCAATGACAATCCTTCTAATAAGCCAGTCTTGTGAAATAGTCCAAACCTGATCGAGCCACTTTAATGCATCGAAGCCGCGGCACGAGATCGATACAGCGCAGTAAGCCGTATGCAGGGGCAATGGGCCGGGTGTGCAAAGAATTGCGACAAAAAACCCAGATGTATCTTGTGTACAATTTTATCTGCTGACGCGCGTGCAAGCGGGGGAGCAACTGATACTGATACGGTCATTGAAAAAATTTCTAACGAATCCTAACGAAGACTTTGATCTGTCGGCTACACTTGCGTTTATCTCAATCGAAGAACTTTGTTGTTTATTGACACATAAGACGACCACAAATACAAAGACTATCACTAGCAAATATATTCAAAGGAAATGCCGAACTAAAAGAAAGAACTAATGCGATCTATCGGAAAACTTTCTGTTTTTACACCGTTTTCCTTGAATAAATAAGTTAATCGCTGTATAGGACTTCGTCGTCTTCAACAGGTCTAAACGCGAGGGCACACCTCGAGTCTTTGACGGCAATGAACACAGGGTATGCCGGCAGGGTAGGAGGACGAATAGAGGCAAAGACGAACCACTTGAACACATCCTCTCCACCCAGCATTTCTAACGATCATCGTCTCGAGATGGATACCAGCATGACTGTCACATTGTCTGAGCTTCCGTTCCTGACAGCTTCACTTGCAACTTTATCGCAAGCTCGTTGGAATCGAACAGACGCTGGGTCAATTGGAATATCTTCGTCACCTGCCAATTTAAAACTCGTTTTAAAATTCTCGATTAGGAACGCAACAGGCCTTTTAAATGGGTTAGCACTTAAGTCACAAGAAGTAAAGTCCTCTTCGAAAATCGCAAGAGTACAAGATTTTTAAGAGTGAAGAGTGAAAAGTGTTGCCACGTTGACACTTCAAATTGATCCGCAGATAAACCCTGTTCACATGAACAAATGCTAAGAACTACTAGGTCAACTAAAAAGTGTAAATGTGTCGAACAATTCGTCTAAAAGACTACCACGAGACTAAGGGCGCCAACAAAAACTGTAAGCTGAACGTTTAGAAATCAGTGCTTTGGTCTCAAGAACGAGCTCCAACATCACAATCGCTTAACGTACCATTATCAGCTTTCTGGACAACTTCATCTCCATCTTTTCCCTGTTGAGATTGAAAAAGAATGCTTTCAGTAATAAACGATGCTCGAGGGGAGGGCATAACTTTTGATTTGTTTGCGTTCACTGAAACACTTTGGGGGAAGAGAACGAGCATTTGACTTTCACCAAAGAGGACTGGGGTCGATTCCCGCACTCAATGCCATATCGGTTGTGTTTGTTGGTTCTCCACTTCGCTTCGAACGGAAAAGTTTTACTGCCGGCACTCCAATTGCCCCCTCACGAAAACCAGAAAAAAAGGCAAAAAAGTCTCGCCTAACCCTAACTGAATAAGCTCTTAGGAATTATGTTATAGAAACAACCATAACGAATAAAATAACACGATAGGTGAAAAGGTGTTTTCTCACCTCAATAATGTTGTTGATAAACTTTAGGGCTGAATCTACGGAAAATCCCTTCCAAAGACCGTCACACGCTAACAGCAAGAACCTAAGAGAACAATCACAGGTAAGTGGCTGATTTTGCGATAAAAGGCCTGATATCCTTCCTTTTACTCTAGCCACGAAAGCCACGAAAAAAAGTACACAGTTACGAAGCAGTTACACTTGGAACCAGGCCTATCAGTAACTCGGCTTGGGTCACGTGACTTTGCTGCTTTTGCTAAGCTTGGCGCACATTTTAAAAGCAATTGCCGCGTTGAGAACAGAAAAATGTTATCTGGTACAGGTGAACAGATTTACTTAAGGAAAGAAAAGTATTTGAGCTTAGCGGCACTTTGAGTCAACACAAGAGACCTTGTTTATTCCCACATCGCGTTCTGGAGAAACACAAACAAGGTACTGTTACTAATAAGGAGCACGAATCGGGAAGATGAGTGTGGATAGATATCTCCCGGCAACAGCCCCTAAAGTAAGCCCCCAAACATTTACAGCTAAACTTGAAGTAAATGTGAAACGAAATACGAATAAGAAACACTAGGTATAGTTTCCTCTGAAAGCGAAATACCACTATGTGCGTAACAAGCAAGTAACCGTTGAGAACTCGAGGGAAAATAAACTGTCATAGCTTAAGGCAAGCAAACGTGTGCAAATAAACTTTTGTTACTTTGGATTGGACAAGGGCGGTCAAAATTCTAGTTCACCAATTTCATGGCAACACGATCTTTTCCTCAAATGAAGGATTATCCTTCATTGTCAGTTTGCCTTAAATGAAGTATTATCCTCGGACTTGTGGTATGAAAAAGAAAAGAATAAATTAAAAGTAGCCCCTGGACA
>NC_090888.1:4119136-4146636 GCF_036669925.1 Montipora capricornis | reverse complement strand
TTTTAAGAAGTCATTTGAAAGAAAAAAAAGCTAATATGAATAACAGTGGCGGCCATTAGCTATTATACGGGCATAACTTAATTACTGCCAAGACAAGAAGGCTTTGAGATGTTTCTACCCTCAGGTGAAGTTCACTATTATTGTATCTGTTCTCTGGAGAGCAGAAAAATCTGAGTAAGAAAGAAATAAAGATAAACCACTCTGGTCTTGGAGGTAAAATAATGTCATCTGCATGCAAGTTAAACGTTCTTTTTCTTTTTATCAACAGTTTCACCTGACTGTGTGACCTTGTTTTAGCAGACTATCCATCCCAGGTTGCAGTTTTAGGGTGCAGATATCAGAGCACTTGGATTCCACGAAATAGATGAAATGTAATTGCATCCTGGGTTTTACATGCAGACAGGCTAATATGATGGTTGAGTTTATTGGTTCTCTGCCCCGAGAGGTTTATCTTCCAGTAATGCAGTTTTCTCCTCTCGACAAAAACCAATATTAATTTTCTTAATTTGAATTGATTTGATTGGCAACTGGCAAATCAGTCCTAATTCACATCTCTTGTTATCGACCGTTATCATCAGCCACTTGATGTTCAGTTTTGGCACTTACGCTTTTGATGCTTCGTGTAAGAACTCATCATCAGTCTTCTTATAAGCTTCTGTAAGACACTTTTTAATTTCCCTCTCTCTGTTGGTGGTTTCTCCTAGAGAAAGTGAGAAAATGAAGGAAATTAATAATTTTGACTCCTTTTAAAACTCTCTGTCATCCCAAACATTTTCCATAATGTTACCTCAATTAAATTAAAGAGGAAAAAAAGGCTATGTCATTCAGAAATTATGAACAGACTGCACAAGAGGGATTTCTCTGGGGAGTGACGAACTTTTACAATGGATTTAAACACGAAGCCGCACTATAAAAGGGGGCGCTTTACGCACTGCTTTTGTTCAAATTCATTCAAGCACGACTGATTAATCATCCAAGATGGTGATCAACAAACAGCATCACAGAGACGGAAGCCCGAAAAGATATTTCTAGCGCAAAAATAGAAGGGACTGGGGGTTAAAAACAACATTTTATGACACAATACAAATGCATTGCCATAAAGAAGGGCTTTTCCATTGAACAAATTATCACAGAGCTCTCAGTTGCATCCATGCTTGATTGATACATCATTTGCATGTGCCTAAGACACTTCCACAACTTTTATAGTGCATCTTCGTGTTTCACTCATTCACTCCTCACGCACCGCAGGGTGTCTGGCGTTAGATTAAAATCTGTCAAGTCTCACTCACAGGAGTTGATGGGTTAAGTGCCAACTGTGTTCAGCACAGGGGCACTAATTGAGGGTTACAGTCTTTGACAAAACTCGTTTGGAAAATGTGATGCTCTAATTTGTCTGCCTGATAAAGATTAAGTTCTTCCTACTTTCCCCCCACCCACCATTCCAATGTTGGTTAAGAAACGTCCAAAGGATTGCACAGTATTTTGTATCACATTATCAACCTTGGTATGAGGGGAGGACCAATATACTTTTTGAGTGCACGTCAAATTTTGTTTAAGCTGGCATTTTTCCCAAGAGTTTTGTCCAAGATTGTAGGTTGTTTTTGTGGAGAAAGGAAAACTGGAGTACCAGGAGAAAAACCTCTTGGAGCAGAGCAGATAACCAACAAACTCAACCCACAAGCAGCCTGCAGAACAGGCGTGATTTTTAGCGTAAACAGAGGCGAAAGCGAGGCGAAAGCGAGGCGAAAGCGAGGCGAAAGCGAGGCGAAAGCGAGCCACTCACGCTTTGCGCTCACCTCGCGTTCGCCTCGCTTTCGCCTCTGTTTACGCAAAAAATCACGCCTGTTCTGCAGGCTAACCCACAAGTAGCCTGCAAGCAAGCTCTCAGACCTGCTTCTTCCTCCCACCCACCACTCAGAGAGATGCTTGCAGGCTAAACCATAACTAAGATAAAGTGACGCTGACTCTGGGAAACGAACCGAGGAGGTTAGGTATACGCTGAAAGCCTGCTCTAGTGACAAGCTATATGAATTACATGTAATTATCATCCAACTGTATTTATTTAGTTATTGTACAGAAAATGCACGAAACAAGTACAAATATTCCACAATATTGTACAGTTAGTTATTGTACACTTGGTTATTGTACAGTAGAGAACTTGTTTGACTAGTTTAGTCGCTGATGTTGCCCTGCACGCACAAATCTGTCAGACATTCTCGTTTGTTTACCATTCATTTGCAAAAAATGCAGTGCAAAAAAAGTTGGATAATAAATATCTTTAGTTACTACATATTTTGGTGTATAGTATCGCTGAGCATTTCTACAGCACAACTCGTAAAAATACTCAGCGATACCACAGCGATACTACACTGTACACACCAAAACATTTCTACAGCACAACTCATAAAAATACTCAGCGATACTACAAACAGACCTCCATTTAAATCTGTACTTCTCCATTTAAATCTGTACTTTTTGAAAGGGATTATTTTTCACGAAACATTCCGCTTGTAAACCAATCAGGAGGGCCTATTTTAATTGCGGTTTTCCCGACGGAATGATTCCGCCTTTCGACCAATCATGAAATTGTTTACAGAAATCAAATCAACCACAGACGGAACAGTCCGCAAGTTAACCAATGAGAAGAGGTCTTTTCTATTTCAATTAACACGTCCTCTGGCGTTTATTTTAAGCACAGCTTTTACCTTGTCACGCACTTAAAATCGTACAAGCGGGTTTTCAATTTGTTTCATTCCATGTATACCGTCGAATTTTCTTCGATTATAATCGTTTATTTTAAACTGCAATTCATCTCCTTTGCTTGCAGAAATTTTATAAAACGCAGATATTCTCTTGGGAATATTATAATGCGCTTTTGACTTGACAAGCCGATAAGACATCTACAGTATTTACACATCTCGTGTACATATCAAGCTTGTCTTAAAAATCTACACTCACGAGGCTTCGAAAAGTTGAAGACCTCAAATGTCTAAACCTTCAAGTTTAGTCTACAATTTCCTAATCTTCCTCTTGTGTGTGTATTTTGTATGGTTTATCTGTAGTTTCCTCTTCGGCGGAATGATTCCGCCTTTCGGCCAATCATGAAATTGTTTACAGAGATCATATCAACCACCGCAAGTTAACCAATGAAAAGAGGTCTTTCTGATCAATTTCAATTGACACGTCCTCAGTCCTCTGGTGTAATAAACTTAAAATCGTACAATCGGGTTTTCAATTTGTTCAATTCCATGTATACCTTCGAATTTTCTTCGATTGTAGTCGTTTGTTTCAAACTGCAATTCATCTTCTTTTCTTTTCTTGCTGTGATGGTCCAAAAGAACACTTCATTTGATTTCGCTTAGCACATGCAGAGATTTCATCAAATGCAGATATTCTCTTGGGAATATAATATGAAACATTCTGTCTGATAAGACATCCACAGTATTGACGTACATGTATCTCGTGCACATATGAAGCTTGTGTAATTAACAGGTTTGGAAAAGTCAAAGACCCCAAATGTCTAAAATTTCAAGTTTACAGTACAATTTCCTAAACTTCCACTTGTGTATGTGTTTTACTCGTAATTTTTTTTATATTTTATTTGTAGTTTCCTCTTCCGCGGAATGATTCCGCTTTTTGGCCAATCATCAAATTGTTTTCAGAGATCATATCAACAACAGAACAGTACGTAAGTTAACCAATGACAAGGAGTCTTTCTTATCTCTTCAGTTAACACTCCCTCGGATGTTCACTTTACGCACAGGCCAACCTACCCAAAAAGGGAGTACCGGCAAATTCGTCACTTCCTCTGATAGAATTTCAAAGTCACTCACGATCTTTTCATATGTTGTATTGTATGGTTTTCAATTTGTTCGATTCTATCTGCTAGCCGTGTCGTCTAATTTTCGTCAATTTTTTCGAACAAATTCCTAACTCAATTGGCAAATTCATCTCGTTTACTTTGCCTGTTGTATTCACGCGATGTGATGGTCCAAAGCAGCATTTTATGTGACGCAAAGAGGGTTACTTGATATTGAATGATATTTCATGAACGCAGTAGTTTTCTTCGTTTCACCCGAAACTTCCCGCTAGCTAATTTGGCCTAAAGATTTTCTCACTGACACCTACTTACGTATTGATATCCGATGTGTACATATCAAGCGGAAATTTCGTGTCACCAGGTCGGGGAAGGTCAAACAGCTCAAAGGTTCATCTTCTCTTGAGTGTGCGTTTATGTTTGATTGTTTCCAACAACCCTATGAATTCGCCAGAGACACTGTCTTTCAAAAAATGTCTTAAGTAGTAGGCTTCAAAACGATGGTTGTTACTTACCCGAGTCACTTTTTCCTGCCTTTCCTACCACAATCCTCTGCTCGTTTGAAGTAAATAGGCGTCCTTTACGTCGCATCTCGTTGCGTTTGCGAGGTAACTGGCGTTTCAGCAGCTACAGCAATTTACACTAGGTTGCTGTTAATTTGCCGCACTTCGAGTTCATTTGGTGCGTAAAATACACGCATCGAAAGCCCTGCACTAAATCGTTCAGTGCAAGCTGATTTGCCTTCATGGTGCAAAGATTGAGGGCCGGACAGGATCTACTGTTCGCGCTGGCGCGAAATGTGGCGCGAAAATGTATGATATAACAAATGTATCACAAAGCCATGTAATATGATATTTATTCATAGCCAGTTGTTAACACAGCCCGGTGGAGAACACTAAAGCTTACCATATTTTATTCACTCTGACAATGACAAACAGGAAGTTCCTATTTAGACCTCTTTGCAGTAATGAGGGCAAAAATACTCGCGCCGCGCTTCATAGCATTCTTCGGTGCATTTTTTTCTGGTACGTCACATACACCTTAAAGTGGGGCAATGTCACTAATCGACAGCCTGTTATCGCCTGAGGAGAAATTTCTCCTTTTTGATTTACCGGGCGATTGCAGAGATCAGAGAAAGGCAGCTAAGATGCTGTCTTACGCCTCTTTCAAACAATGCATTATTGTAGGATTCATTTGTGTTTTCTGTTGTCATATTTGCGATGCAAATGAAATTTTAAGTTTTTGCAACCTTTACTAGTCCCTTCCTAAAGGTTTTGAGGTTGCTTGGAATTTAATTTGCCGTTATTTACAGCAACAACTGGATCCGGGTTCTGGGCGTGCCATCTCAGAATTGTTGAAGCTGTCAACTGAATTTACGAGAGAACGAAAAGTCTGAACCCGGCAAAGTGGAAAGTCGTGGGAACGCCGATTTCATGAAGCTTGCGTTAAAGCAAATGTCGGTTCTTTTTACTTTTTATTTCAGGGATAAAAGATTGTCCGATGACTAAATGTGAAGGCCTGTATTTTGCATTTGCCGTACACCAGTTTTAAGGACGCCGCCTTTTCGAAGGCAGTCGGCATGCACACACACCCACACACTGAAACAAATTGACAAGTCCCTGATTAGTAAGACTCTTAAAAATTCCCTTTTCTTTGGCCTTATTTCTTTCCGCTCTTTTTTGATGGACGTGCTTCTTTCCTCCGCTTAATAGTTTTGCTTCTTTTACCAGCCTTTTGAAAAGTAACACTGGTTAGTGGTGACATTTGATGACCGTGGGTGTGAACTTCGGAACATCAGAAAGACAAATCATGACGAATCCTTGTTTCACCTGGCTCGATCATGGAGATTGCTGTATGATAGGTTTGCCTTCATTTGCAGGATCACATATAGTTATACTCCACAGCTTCCACTGCAAGTAGGCTATCTGATGTGGTCAACCAGTTAATCGTCAAGGGGAAATTTCCACTCACGGGTTGGATGTTTTCTTTCTTTTCTAACTGTCGGAGCAAGTTTTTGGTAATGCTACAGTTAGAGCATCAGGCATTATGCCCGCACAATGGGAAATTTTTTAAGCATAATGCAAAAAAACGTATCTTTCATTGATTTCGATGAAACGTCCAGTAAAATGTCTCTACAGGACTATATTGAGAGCTCAGCCAATAGAGAGATGAAAATTGAAATATGTTCTAGAGAGCGAACTGATCAGAGAGGGATCTAACAATCGAGTTTGGAGGTGTAAACTGATATGACTGTTATATAATTCCTTGACATCCGGAAATAATCTCCGTTACGATTTCTGTTACTTGCTGCAGTTTTTGGTCATTATAGTGAAAGATCGCAACCCGGTGAATCTTGGGGATTGTTCATTAAGTAACACAAAACGTTTCGCTTTCAATGAAAGCTGCTCGCCACGTTTTTGTCAGGGAAAGAAACAACTAAACAGAGACAGAAGCTACTTGACAATGCCTTATCAGTGGAGTTGGGGTTGGTTGTACCATCTTTATCAATAAGACGAAGGGAGGAGAAAAAATACATGTTGAAATTGAAGTGTGACTGAATTCCGTTAAGGTGTGATGAGCGGATATTAAACAACGATGTGCCTGGAGAGTAGTAACTAAAGCTTTATTTAACACGTGCATTTACAGCCCTCAATTGCTGCTCTTCATTCCATTTTTACTGTCTTTTCCTTTCTGGTCTGTCAAAAATCTAATAAAACATTCAGTGCATTTCTCAGTGATGAAAAGAAAAATTGATTTGTGAGTGGACTTATGGCGTCTGACATGTATGGACACAAGGAATATAATGGAAAGTTACCTGTTGTACTAGAAGGCGTTTCTGCGTTGTTTGTCGATGCCTGGTTCACAATCACGCTGTCCGTGATGGCTGGCTGTTGTCTTATGAAATCCACCGCCATGACCACTATATAGTCCCTTACAAGTTGACAGATAACATTCAGTAAGTCGCCACCACACCAAATGGCCGAAACTAAAATTCTGGGAAAATTGCTTAATCACTACTTGAATCTGGTAAGGTAATCCATCTGTGGTCTGGCCTAAACGTAGGTACAAAATGGAAAGGATTGAGTACATCTATTATAAAAATTGCTTAGAATAGATCATTAGCTTAAAAGTAATGCATTTCATAAAAAGAACTCACCCCCTCCCCCTTCTCCGCAAACGCGTGAGGTATTAGGGCCGTTTTTACGAGAGAAAATAAAATAAGCCGCGGCTTACATAAGACGCGAACACCGCATATAAATGGTACAAAATCTACCTTCACCGCTTTCGCAAGCCGCAGTTTGTCCTGGCCTGGAAGTTAATACTCGTATAAATAGTTCCTTTCGCGTATTATGTACGCCGTGGCCAGAGTGAGCCACGGCTTATTTTCACTCGTATAAACGGCCCTATTATGTTATCATGTAAAAGTAAAATTACACATTCAAGAGAATTCTGCTTACAGTATCTAGTAGGGCCAAGTGCCCTTCGATATACGCTCCCATTTCTTCCAAGAAGGAAGCCACTTGCTCGTCTGAGAATGTAAGCTGCATGATGATAAAAATTCATGAACCCCAAAAGAAAAAACTGTTTCATGTTTGAACGCCGATGAAAAACAGTTCTTCGATGATTGCCGGATATTTGTAGGGAAAATTGCCTTACTAATATTAACCAATCTGACGTGATTCCTCTTGGTCTAGTCAGATTCCTTTAACTTGATACTCAATATTGCGGTTATAGGTAACTCTTTTTGGTAACGGAGGTTATTTTCATATTTACCACACCACCAAATTATTTCTCCTCTGAACTCAAGTATCATTAGGATCACCAACTCAGTATATTATTACAATCAATAAGCGCTCATAATGCAGTATTTGCTATTCAATTTTTTTTTTCAGTGAAGGAAAAGAGATGCCAATCTAATCGAGTTAACGTGTAAGGGAATTAATTAAACCACTAGCCAAAAATGCAACCCACAGGGTTTTGCACTTCCCGTTATTTTGTGTTTCTTTAAAACATCAGAGAAGTGATCAGTTAACTCTAAATACAACAAGGTAAATAAAACATTGATCCTCGACCTCTGACACAGTCTATAGCTACAATGTAGATACCAGAGATTTGGGCCGATGTCATCTTTACAAAAATTACGCATTGTAGAAACTGCTTCTTCACATTTTATATATAACTTCAACATGCAAGTTACTACGAAAGACTTACAAGCAAAAATACTGCAGAGCAGGAACCGCTCGCTTGCGATCATTTCGTGTCGTGTCAGTATATACGTTTTTATATATTTAATCGTAAATTTAATTTAAACAGAATAAGTTTTGGCCAAAACCTTTGCATGTATGTAGAGTAAATTTAATGCAAATTTTTTACTTTGATTTGTCTGATCTCTGATCTTCTTTCTGGAGTATTTTTTAAATAGGCGGCACTGTTTGAAAAAAAGTATTACATTCACGCAATGGCCCTTTCGTTTAACGACGAATAATTCCCTTAATGTCTTCGGTTCATTGCGAAGAGTAGAGAAGAGCACCCTAAGATTAAGATTCTAGATTCTTTAATTCGAACCGGTCAGTGCCATTGGTTTTTGTTGTTTTCAACTTCATTATAAAGGAAAAGGAAAGGAAAAGAGCAAGCATTCTTCGTGGCGGACGGACAAAAGATACACATAATTATAAAGATCGGTCGAAAAGCGTAATGATTCAGCTGAAGAGGAAACCACAAATAAAACATACACACAAAACATTTGAGGTCTTTGGCTTTTCCAAGCCTGGTGAGCGTAGATTTATTACACGAGATATGTAAATACAGTAACTGTAGATCCTGATGTTTAACTATTGGAATACTTTTGAGTCAAAAGCGAGATATTCCCAAGAGAATACCTGCGTAATTTGATGAAATCTCTGCCTGTGTTTAGCGAAATCAAATGAAGTGTTCTTTCGGACCATCACAGCAAACACATCAATAAGAAAATGTGCAAGCAAAGGAAATGAATTGCAGTTTGAAATAAACGACTACAATCGACGGTGTACATGAAATTGAACAAATTGAAACCGGAATCAATAACACTAGAGGACTGAGGACGTGTTAATTGAAATTGATCAGAAAGAACTCTTTTCATTGGTTAACTTGCCGACTATTCCGTCTATGGTTGATATGAACAATTTCATGATTGGCCGAAAGGCGGAATCATTCCGCCGAAGAGGAAACTACAAATAAAGCATACAAAATACACACACAAGAGGAAGATTAGGTAATTGTAGACTAAACTTGAAGGTTTAGCCATTTGAGGTCTTCAACTTTTCCAAGCCTGGTGCGCGTAGATTTACAAGTCACGCTTGATACATGTATGTGCACGAGATATGTAAATACTGTAGATGTCTTATCGGCTAATAAACTATCGGAATGTTTCGAGTCAAAAGCGGATTATAATATTCCCAAGAGAATAGCTGCGTTTTATAAAATCTCTGCATGTGTTTAACGAAATCGAATGAAGTTTTCTTTCGCACAATCAAAGCAAACATACCAATGAGACAACGCAAGCAAAGGAGACGAATTGCAGTTTGAAATAAACGACTATAATCGAAGAAAATTCGACGGTATGGTTGTACGATATTTAAGTGCGTGACGAGCGTGTTAATTGAAATAGATCAGAAAGACCTCTTCTCATTGGTTGCGGACTGTTCCGTCTGTGGTTGATTTGATTTCTGTAAACAATTTCATGATTGGTCGAAAGGCGGAATCATTCCGCCGAAGAGGAAACTACAGATAAACCATACAAAATACACACACAAGAGGAAGATTAGGAAATTGTAGACTAAACTTGAAGGTTTAGACATTTGAGGTCTTCAACTTTTCGAAGCCTCGTGAGTGTAGATTTTTAAGACAAGCTTGATATGTACACGAGATGTGTAAATACTGTAGATGTCTTATCGGCTTGTCAAGTCAAAAGGGCATTATAATATTCCCAATAGAATATCTGCGTTTTATAATTTATGCAAGCAAAGGAGATGAATTGCAGTTTAAATAAAAGACTATAATCGAAGAAAATTCATGCATTCAGGCATTCATACTTGGAATGAAACAAATTGAAAACCCGATTGTGCGATTTTAAGTGCGTGACGAGGTAAAGGCTGTGCTTAAAATAAACGCTAGAGGACGTGTTAATTGAAATAGATCAGAAAGACCTCTTCTCATTGGTCAACTTGCGGACTGTTCCGTCTGTGGTTGATTTGATTTCTGTAAACAATTTCATGATTGGTCGAAAGGCGGAATCATTCCGTCGGGAAAACCACAATTAATATAGACCCTCCTGATTGGTTTACAAGCAGAATGTTTCGTGAAAAATAATCCCTTTCAAAAAGTACAGATTTAAATGGAGAAGTACAGATTTAAATGGAGGTCTGTTTACAGCGATACTACACTGTACACACCAAAACATCTAATAAGATATATGTACTTCTAACAACTGAGTGTTAGTTAGTGGTTTACTGATTTCTAGGAGATCAAAGTTCTTATCATGTACTGGAAAAGTTGTAGATTAATCTACTAGTATTTACCATCAACCTTTTGGGAACTTGAGCATGATATTCTTGTGCAAGTGCTCCGCAGCAAACTGAGATGCTCTGTGACCTGCATGTCCATCAAAAACACCATAGTAGCACATCCTTGTTCTGCAAGACATGATGGCCTTTTGATTAAAGATTAGAATTGGAGGTAATTGAAAAAAAGATTTGAACTTGCCTATCATCTCAAAAAAGATCCAAAGTATATAAGCTGCTTTAGAGACTTTTTTGAAGGCTCTTAAACATTGGGAAATCCATCCATTTTTCTATCATTTGATCTACCACCAAACAAGTGACGGGAAAGGTATACAATACTAGGTTGGCGTCACTCACTAATAATTTTGCATTGGGATAGTTCCTTGAAAACTGCAATGCAAAATACGTTATGACATCAGCCTGGTATTCAACTCAATTCTCTTCTTTGCTTCATGGTCATGCTAAGCCAAAATGAAATATGGTCAGTTTTCCCTTTCATCAAAGCCAACAATAAGTAACCAGTTTTTAGGAGAAAAGGCAAGGAAATAAGAACACATGATTGTTTGGGATGATACCAATGAATTATCAATGTAGCAGAAGAATTGCAATTATTTAGTGGTTGGGAATGATCATGAGTGATAACTGATGTAATAATTAAGCAAGAGGAAGACCTTACATCCCAGTAGGCTTGGTATCAAATTCTTCGACAAAATCATCAAGGATGACATGAGCATCTTGCATGTCGTCTCTTTCTCCTTTCCTTTCCGCAACAAAGCCTCTTAACTTGTACTTTGATTCTGAAGGAGAAGTATGTGCATGAATCATTGGCAAATTCTTCCAGTGTGATTGTCCATGCAGTAAACAACAAGTTTTCAGTTTTTCCTAAAAAAATCTCTTTATATGTGTTTTTAACCCTTTTTCCCAGAAGCAGACAACCCTAAGGATGTGACGTCACATTATTTTGAGCCAGTTGTAATGGCTGATTCAACTGATCAAGGAAGATGTTCCATAAAAACTTCAAATTGTGACGTTTCTTTTCGAAAATCCATTTTATGGACAGCCAGATAAATAAAGTTCACTAACCACCCACAAATTTCCCCCATGAGAGGCAAAATTAACAATCTGAGCTTTTTGACTGGTTAATTTGATTGTGATCAAATTTCCAATGATCAATGACTCCTGTCCTGATCAATTATGGCAATGGCAAAACTTGAAAACCGAGAAGGATTTTGAGATTGCAGAGCTGCATAAATGCAATGATTTTGGCAAAATCCTAGCAAAATTATCAACTTTTCATGTGCCCAAGGATTGGAGGCGAGTGACCTTTGGAAGTGGGAGAAATTCGGCTAACTTCTGAAAGCAATTGGCTGTAAGTCATCTTGGAAGCAGCATGCCTCGTCTATTTATATTGTATGTGAACATGCATCGGATCTGAAGGGGAAATCAAAGCATCCCAAGAACCTATCAAATCACTCGGTACAACGCAGAAAATAGTGGATGAGTGAACTTTATTTATCTGGCTGTCCATAAAATTGATTTCCGAAAAGAAATGTCACGATTTAAAGTTTTTATCGGCCGTTACCTGTGAAGGGTATGGTTGAAGCAGTTTACTCTAGCATAGGGTATATAAATTGGAGCATTTGGGTCTAGAATAGGGTATCATTTTTCACGAGACTGACCAGTTGGTTGAAGATTTTATCTAGACTAAGGAAACCAGGAATTGCTACTCACGACTCAGCCTAAACAGCGTTGATAGATGATTATCATAAAAGGCTACTGGATATTATTAACAGTCAAAAATCGGGACTCAGACGGAAATCGGTGGTATTAATACTGGTTAAAATCAAACAATTTCTTGTCTTGATAATGCATACGTACGTGCTTGGCATTGCTGGACAAGTACGAATAAATCCTTTTTTAAGAAAGAAGTGATTGTGGTATAAGGTTTTGTTTTGGCGTTGCTTTAGACTGTGCTAGTGACCTCAGTTTCTGGAAAACAGCTACTCTAGGATAGGAGTGATTTGTGGAATTTACTCTAGTATAGGGTAGGAAAATCTAGCTGAAACTAGCTCTGGTATAGGCTAAGGGCTCGAGGGTCCCAGCAGCACATCCCCACCCAGAAATTCCTAAAGTAAAGCGTGGGGGGGGGGGGGGGGGGAAGGGGGGGTTCCCCAAATTTGAAAGATTGGGGCCTATTATTGAAAGGATAACGTGTTTCCTTCACGTTGGTTTTTTACTACCGGTGCACGAAAACTACAACTGATATTTAAATGACAACTAGCATTGCAGTCATGGGTTCAAATCCCGCTGGAGCCACCTGAACTTTTCAGGTGACTAGATAAGAGACAATTGCTTGTTCTATAGGGGTAGTCCGTAGACCAGGGGTCCATGTTTTGTATACGTCCTGCATGGACTGCATGGTAGAGCAATGCATCACAAACGAAAACTGACGTCTAAAAGGTCCTAATTTTCACTCCTATAAAGAGCAGTCTGACGTCTATCGATGTAAACCTAAATAATTCGTGATATTTACCCACAAAGGATCTTTTGCTTGGCAGCTCATTGCTGTCCCCACTTTCATGTTTTCTTTTATTTTCTCTAGTTTCAATTTCTGGAGTTGGAATATCATCATATAAATTTCCGGTCGAATTGGCGATCCCACCTTCACTGGCTGAAAAACAGAAAAAGAAAGAAAGGTAGCAATACTAAAAAGGCTACGTCCTAAAGAAACAAGAGAGCAAAAAATTATCGAATGTTCTTATCATACTTGGAGGCGGTAAGTCTCCGAACAAATCGTCCATTTTTAGATAAAGCGTTCATGTAAGGTACATAAGACGTCCCATACGTAAAAACTTTTGAAATTTATATATACCGCACAAAGTGTCCCTCGACACTATCCTTCTACCTCGAACTACAAGGCTAGGTAAAACTAGAAGACTGTTGCTGTGGCAGAACGAGGGTAACTTAGCGTAGATGAGGGTAAAGGGGATTAACGTAGGTAAACGGGAAAACCTGAAATAACAATGACCACAACCAGGTTTTCTGAGCCCGCGAGACTGAGCACCCCCAGCAATCCATTGTTGTAACGAAAACCGCTAGTCAGCAACCTACTATAGGTAAACGTACATTAATTCTCATCTACCCTAAGTTAACCACGTTTATCCTCATCTAACCTCAGTTGACCACTTTGTACCTCGCTGACCCTCATCTACCCTAAGTTACCCTCGTTCTGCCACAGCAACAGTCTTCAACTCTTACCTAGCCTCGTTCTACCACATTATCTCTCATCTACCCTAAGTTAACCACATTTACCCTCATCTAACCTCATTTGGCCACTTTATACGTTGACCCTCATCTACCCTTAGTTAGCCATGTTATACCTCGTTAGCCTTTATCTACTCCAACTTAACGTCGTTGTTCCACGTTTATCCACTTTTACCCTAAGTTAGCCACGTTTATCCTCATCTACCTTAAGTTATCCACTTTATTTAACAATTATTCCATGAGCGCGCGGTGGAGACGAGATGGTAAATAGCCAACGAGGCGCGTAGCGCCGAGTCGGCTATAACCAGTCTCATATCCAACAAGCGCGAATGGAATAATTGTTTTATTAAATTCCTTAAACTCTGAAAGTTTGGAAGTACGAAATACGAGCGAAAAAAGGGAGAAAATCCTAGCAAAAGCGAAAAAACTTGATGAAGATGCGATGTTGTGTAATACCTGGTGGTCAGACAAACGCAGGCTCATCACAAAAACATTTCTTACCTTTTTGCGTAGTTCTAAGCTTCGAAATTGATCCAAACTTTCCCCAAAAACGTTTTTCTTGTGCTTTATACCAAGAGAAATTTCGATTTCTGGCGTAAAAAACTTTAGCTTAGCAACGTTCAGCGCAATCATTTACCATATATGGTCAAACTAAGGTATATGAGCTGATAACGGAGATTGAGTGAACCAATCAGAGCACGAGAATTGCATTATCCGAGGTTGAGAGTTTAATAATCCTTGTTAACCTTTAAATACCCTAGGTTAACCTCGCTCTACCACGTTTACCAACACTTACCCTAAGTTACCCACGTTTACCTCATATACCCTAAGTTGGCCTCTTTATACCTCGTTGACCTCCGTCTACCCCAAGTTAACCTCCTTCTATCAGGTTAACCCTCATCTACTCTACGTTAGCCACGTTTACCCTCATCTACCCTGGGCTGGCCACATTATAACTCGTAGACCTTCACCTGCTCCAAGTCACCTTCGTTCTACCAAGTTAACCACGTTTACCCTCATCTACCTTTAGTTAGCCACTTTATACCTAGTTAACGTTCATCTACCCCAAGTTAGCCTCGTTCGATCACCCTTACCAACATTCATCCTAAGGTAACCACCTTTACGCTTATCTTAAACTGTTGGAGCTTTCGCAAATTTAAACTAACACTGTGTTAATATATTAAGTGGCGTTTCAATTAGTTTATTTATTGGCACCTTTGGAATCAGATTTTTTGGCCTTAATTGAGTTTTACACATGTGGTTTTACACATTTTTCTGGAGTGGTAAAGGCGACCTTCAAAAAGTTATGATAAATGATTATTCTGTTAACGGCGGCCTAAAAATGATCGATTTTGTTTTCTTTCAATAAATCCCTAAGTCAAGTCGAAAGTAATTAGATAATTACTTTGGTTTATGATTACTTCACTCTGTGATTTTTTCGCGCCATTTTTTCAACTAATCAGAAGTAAAACCAAAACCAATCGTAGCTCGCGCTTGCACATTTTCACGCGCTTTGTGTCGGTTACGTGTAATTACTTCGGGTTAGATCACCGCTGCTGGGGCCCGTTTTTCGAAAGTCCCGAGACCTTTTCGGGCCCGAAAAGCCATCTGTGAAATTGCCAACCGCTCGTTTTGGAAAGCCGATCTTTTAACATGTTTTTAAGGTAACAAAAAGAAAAATAACTGTGCAGTGTGACGAATTAAATCTTCTCCGTTCTTGAGATACAAAGGTAATTGTGACAACCGAAAATGGCCCGTAAAGTTTCGGGACTTTCGAGAAACGGGCCCCTGGACCGGACTATAAACACGCAAAAAAAGAACGAGGCCATTATCCAGCCATTTTGACCGAACGATCTTGGTCAATAAATGATTTATTATATGGATAAAAACACCAAAAAAATGATCTTTGATCTTGCGGGATCAAGCGAGAAGTCCCGAGCGGGCAGTATAGCCCCATCTTGAAAGCCCGGGTAGCCAATCACCGCGCAGGATTTGGTTCATCTTGCCCGCTCACGCTCATTAAAAGGCACTGTATTGTTTTATTTTCTCTGAGTTTAATATGGTCTCTTTTAGGGGTCAAAAAAACGCCTGGGCCACGCACAGATTGGTCTCCTTTAGGGGTTTCATTTAAAATTTCCGAGGAGGTAACGAGGTATAAAGATGTGGGTAAACGAGTGATGAAGTGGCCAGCTTACGGTAGATGAGGGTAAGGGGCGTTCTCGTAGGCAAACTTGGTAGACGGATGGTCTGAAAGGATTCATGCTCAAAGTTGTTTTGCGTGGGACGTCTTAAGGGCCTATTAAACATAACCCATTTTTGATGAAAGACGTATGAAGCAGCAATAGAATGGTCAGCGGCTTTCTCATTGACACCCAGAATGCATTTCGAGGGGTTAAATACAAAATGGCGGAACACTTTCTAATTTACTTGCGTGTGGTGGAAATTTGCTAACAATACGAAATAAATACTCTGTCACGCGCACCCCTGACTGGGATGAGAAGATTTAGCTTCCACCTCGTCAAGAGCAGTTCAGTCTTTATACTTCGTCGACGAGTGTTTTCATATTACAGTTTGTGTATCATGGCAGACAGCGAAGCGAAACCTTTCTTGGTGGAGTATGCTTCACAGGGACGAGCGAAATGCAAGACTTGCAAGCAACAGATAGAGAAGAGCTCCACGCGAATAGGAAAATTGGTTTCGAATCCATTTAGCGACGACGGAGGAATGATGAAGCACTGGTATCATGTACCTTGCATTTTCGACTCTCTGTCAAGGGCACGAGCGACAACCAAGAAGATCGACTGCACCGATGATTTAGATGGCTTTGGTGACCTCAAGAACGATGATCAACAGAAAATTAAGAGCCTCATAACAGGTTAGGAACGTTTCTATATAAATGATTAATTTGAAAGACCGAGGTACAGTAAGGCCTAATTAATTATAAAGGCCTTTGGCAGGGTAGCTTCTTTACACTACTTCATGGTTGAATAACACACAGGCGCCCCAGGCTCAGTGTTAGCATGGCCGACAAAAATATAAGGATTTGTTTGGGAATCCTGATAAAAAGCTTAAGAAGATTATTATATGAAAAAAATCTGAATTAAAAAGCCTAACCTTATTTCCACTGTGGATAGCTTCCTTCCTGTGTGGTTATTTTCCAGATCCGACACCTTCGGGAAGCTGTTTTGTTGCATTATTCACCACCTGACGAACCTGCTCGCAGGACTGCTATCGCGTTGATGGTGGGTTGAGTTGAAAGTTCAACCTTTGTCAATTGATTCTGATGTGGAATTGCGACCGTGGGAACATTTTATCCAGGACTATTTGACTCAAATTGGTGGCTCCTGAGAATTTAGGTTCCAGCCTTGGGATTTTACGGGTGTATTACCGTATAACGGTTGACAACCCAGAAATTGAAAAATGGCTCAAATTGTGTCGGATCTGGAAAATAACCACACAGGAAGGAAGCTACAGTGTGTATCCACAATGGCAATAAGTTTAGGCACCGGTGGCTCAGTTGGTTGAGCACCGGGCTGTCACGCGGGAGGTTGTGAGTTCAACTCTGGCCGGACCAACACTCAGGGTATTTAAATAACTGAGGAGAAAGTGCTGCCTTTGTAATTACATCTGCAGATGGTTAGACTCTCTAGTCTTCACGGATAAGGATGATAAACCGTAGGCCCCGTCTCACAACCCTTCAATGTTCATAATTCTGTGGGACGTAAAAGAACCCCACACATTTGTCGCAAAGAGTAGGGCATGTAGTTCCCAGTGTTGTGGTCTGTCTTCTGTGCTATATCATGGTTGGGAGGGTAAAAGGGCGCACTTAATTTGGAGCTTCGCTCTATTGTGCGACCCCCACTGCAGCCCTGTTTCTCTGTTGTGGTGAAAGTGATTAAATTAAATTAATTAAATTGAAATTAAATTGAGATTTTTTTCATATAATTATCTTTTTAAGCTTTCTATCAGGATTCCCATACAAATCCTTATATTTTTGTTGGCCATGCTCACATTGAGCTTGGGTCGCCTGTGAATAACAATAATACAGCGTTCCGGGATAAGTGAAGTGATAATCCAAACTACCAGGGCTCGAAATTGCGACCAGTACAGTCGCATTTGCGACTTAATTTTTCCCTTTGCGACTAAAACATCTGGAGAAGTCGCAAATTTGCGACTTGTTGTCACCTTCGCTCTTTCGAAACAAAAGGGTTAGCAGTTGCCACTTTTGCTACTACTTTCGCTAAAATAAATAAATAAATAAATGAGTAAATAAATGACAAAATTGTTTTGTTTCTCACTGTGAATTTTCTCAGATAGCGTAGAGTAATTTAGCTGCGATGTTACGTGCATAGCTCCATTCCTTCGATCATTCGCCATTTTCAGCGGTTTCTTTACACACAAGTATTGCGGGCTCATATTTTTTTTGCTAAACCGCTGACAAAACGACTAAAATTTGCAAAATTGCGACTAAATTTTCGTATCTTGTCGCAAAATTGCGACTGGATTTTTTCGTTAATTTCGAGCCCTGACTACGGTAATTAATTTAGGGTAATTTTTTTATTATTACTTTCAGAATTAGCATCCAAACATTCTCCATCACCTAAGAAAAAAGCAGTACAATCCACCCTCGCATTTGGAAAAACAAAACCTTCTACTTCGTCAGCATCTCGGTTGGAATTTAAACAAGCAGCAGCATCCGGTGAGGGTGGCAGTGGCTCTTCGGGGGCCAAGATTGCGAGCTGTGATGACAGTACCCAGGATAATTCATTTAGGGATTTCAGAAAAATTTGTCTTAAACTTGCCGAAGAACCAAGCTACAATGCAAAGACCAAGATTATGGCTGACTTCTTTTCCAAGGGGTCCTCTGGAGGTAGGCCAAGATGAAAGATGCACATGATGACCACCTGCAGGGTTACTCTTTCAAATTTCTGAGACAATGCTAGAGAGATCCTTGGTTTTGTGACTTCCTTGTTCAAAACCAGACAGAGGTTGTTACTCTCTGGACAAAGGACACAGATGTGTGTCGTACTGTAGGTTTGATTCCAGTCATTCATAATTAATTAAAGTGAATATGAAAACAAAGTAATTTTTAAAATGCAGATTGCATAGCTGGTCACTGTGATTGGAACCTGAAGGTCCTTGATGTATTCTCTACGTAACTTAAAGGAGAAGTTCACTCCTTTTTAATCTATTAATAGGAAAGTTCATGAGGAGATCAGCTTTTAACCAAAATTTCAATCTTGAAATAGCTTTCAAACCTTCTGAAATCCTTGTTAAAAATACACACGTGCAGGCTGCCATCTTGGATTACACGTGACGTCGTGAGCTCAGCTGATCTCACTTTTCTCAAGGACTTCACAAGGTTATAAAGCTATTTCAAGATTGAAATTATTGGTTAAAAGCTGTTCTCCTCATGAACTTTCTATTAACGGATTAAAAAATGATGGCCATTTTGGAGTAAACTTCTCTTTTAAACAAAACAGAGTGTTTTTCAATTTAAAACAATCTGTTTTTTTTGTCTCAGATGGCTTTACAGGGGATTTACTACTGTGGGTGAAGATGTTACTTCCAGGAGTAAACAAGAGGGTGTATAACTTGCAAAGCAAACAGCTAATTAAACTTTTCAGCCAGGTACATGTAATAAAATTAATATAAACTTTAAAATACATGTATTGCCACATTTAAGACGTCAGTGATAAATACAGTGTACATTGTATCAAGCTTAAAACTGATGACTCTCTATCTACCAAGATTTGCCGGACCTGCCCGTAGAGGAAACCTAAATTTATTTGTTTTGCAGCGAGGTACATGTAAACATACGTGTACGCAATCAGAGCCATGCATTGGAATTTGTTTGTTGTCATAATTTTTATCACAGTACAGCTACAGCTGTACATCATAAGTTGTTGGAGAGTCTAAAGTTAAGTTTTGTTAAATGGCTAGAAATTCTACGTGGGCCCCTCAGCCCTTCAACAATTCAGTACCAATATATTAACGACTTGAAAAATGAACTGACGGTGGTACCGGTAACATCCATTCATCTATATGGGAAACCTCATTAACCGTAGCTCCTTTATACATTAAAATTGATCCATAAATTTTACCCAGAAGTGACAAGATGGGCACCAAAAAAGTAGACAATATTAGAAAGATGTCAAGGGACTCAATTTTTTTGTAGAACCAGTGACATGTTATTGCTCAAATTCTTTTCTGTTTGCCGGGAATTTGAAAGTGATGTGGCAAAATATCTTGACAAAGATCTCTTCTGATGGTTAGGAATGCAGGCCTTCAACTATAACAAATATTAACATAAAGCAAACATGGCTTCTTTTTGTATGCAGATATTTGGTTGCAGTCCTGATGATATGTTGACAGACTTAGAAAAGGTTTGCTCATAATGTTATTAGTCGCAGAATGATATGACATACATGTACATCTATCACAGTACAGTTGGTACCGCTCGAAGATAAGCGAACAAAGCAGAAGCAAAATTACCGCGTGCAAACACGCATAAAATTGTGTAAATTGTATACACGTTTGTCCCTTTGTTATTCATAACCATAATATTATTTTGCTTTTCCTTTTATTGTTTATCTATTTTCCTGTATACATGTTACTGTAGGTATTTCAGTCAAGCATTGTCACTGGTGAAACCAATATTCATATCAGAATTTATTATGCTAAAAGTGATAATGTTGAAATATTAACTGTTGAATTTCTTCCCCTCTGAAAGGGTGATGTTTCAGAGACAGTTCATACATTTTTTGAAAGCAGTACTGTGGTAAAGCCTCTTAAAAAGAGCTTGGTTTCCCTTCAAGAAGTAAGTACTTGTAAACAGGATCAAACGTTTGAACCTTGTCATTAAAAATGTAAAAAAGAACTTTGAGGCAATGGAGAGCTGGTTCTCTGGCTGCTGATGAGATGACACAGTTTTATTGATGAGTGCATCTTGATGTTGTAGGTTGATGGATTTCTTGATAAGCTGAAAAACTTTACCAAAGAAGATGACCAGCAGAGGGAACTGTCAAAGATGGCAAGAAGGTAAGTACTGTAGAAATATCCTATTCAACTGAGAAAAAAATGTGTGAAAAGTGATACTTATTATTATAATTTTGCTTATTCTTTTTGTAGATGCTCAGCAAATGATCTTAAGTACATCATTCGACTGATCAAACATGACTTGCGGATGAACACAGGAGCCAAACATGTGTAAGAGACCGGCTTTTGCTGTTACCAGTAAAGTTAATTAAACTAAAAAATGTGATATATCTTTACTGTGGAATTAAACGGAAATCAAACTAGCATTGAAAAAGCAAGAAGCATTTCAAATATACCCAGCAGCATTTAAGAAAGCAAATTTGAGGGAGGCAACATTATTAATAACTTGTTTTGGCTGTTTACAAAGCCTGAATAAGTTGAATTTGGGGCCAGACATGATAAATCAACTTCCTGGTCAGAGCAAGATTTGAACTTCAATGCTCAACGCCAGCATAGAAATCCAGTTCTGTGACCATTTTAGGTTCAACTTTCAGTAGCTTATCTACAAGAAGTGGTTCCTCTACTGGAATCACAATCAAATTTCAAGTCTGTAGCAACTACCTTTTCAACATTTCTTGCAAGTACAGTACCTTAATTTAATTAATTGTAAATGTATCTTTTAGTTTAGATGCTCTTGATCCTGATGCATATGCAGCGTTTCAAGCATCTAATAACCTCGCAGATGTTGTTCAGCGATGCCAGGAAAAGAAAGAAACCAAAGCTGGTGCTCTACCTGGGATGAGCAAGAAACTGAGCATCAGAGCCTCTCTGATGACACCTGTGAAACCAATGCTGGTAATGAAATCTCTAGTTTCAGAAAGAAACTGTAGTGCTGCGTCAGTGGGAGAGTGAAACAGCATAAATTTGAGTTGATAAAGGTCGAATTACCACTGTGAAAGATTTGGAAAGCTGGCGTTTTGAACGTTAGCCCTTCGTCAGAGGAATTGTGGGTGCTGTTGGTTTTTTTGGCATTGCTGCAACCTGGTTCATTCCTTGCAACTAAAACCCGCCGAAACCCACAATGCCAAAAAACCAGTACCCACAATTCCTCTATTCGCTCTGACGAAGGGCTAATGCTTGAAAGGTCAGCTTTCCAAATCTTTCATGGTGGTAATTCAACCTCTATCAACTCATTTGATAAAACCACATTTATCAAGGAGGCAGCGTGGCCCAGTGGTTAGGGCGCTTGCCTTGAGATCCGGAGATCCTGGGTTGAAGACATGTTCTGGCCACTCTTTGAATTTGATCCTGGTTGTCCCTCGTTCAACTTCCCATGTGCACTTTTAAATAGCCAACTGATTTGCCACCGGCCAGTTAGGATTCTTAACAGTTGCAGTTGTTGTTATTCTGTTCCATCATTTTGTTGTGTTTCATTGGCCCTAAAAAGCCCCTATGGGGAGCAGTCAATCAAGTATGAATTGTATTGTATTGCATTGTAAATTTTCAATATTCTGAAAAGTCTGAGTTGTGTTGACTTTATTCTTCATCAATATTATTTGTTTCTTTTATGCTACTACTGTGGTGTTGTCAATGCTGGTAGTACATTCTACATTTCTTTGACCCTAGTGAATATTGAACAAGGATCTTAATTCACGAGGTCAGGATCTCAAAAGGTTTCCTAAAGATCACTGATGAGAATTTTTAAGGACCGTGGGAAGTTAAAGGTCTTTAGGCGTGATTATTCATGTGCAAAGATGTTAAACATCTTAAAATCTTTAAAGTTCCTCAAGGACAATAAAGGATCCATTTTGAGCTTGTAATCAGATACTTCTACATCTTATAGTTTAATAAAGAAGGTCCATAGAAGTACTGTATTTCCATGTTGGCAACTGAATAATTATCAGTCTTTCATAGCTTAAAACAAATGGTACTACAAAAAATTGACTTAATGTTTCTCCTTGGGTAAAAAGTTTGTCACATCCAATAGGCAGGTAAGCAAAATTAAAGAATTATCATTATTTCATAATTATTATTGCATGATAGCCAAAATGTTTATAAGGAGGTATGGGCATTGTGTAGAAACATGTCAGTATTCTTTGGCATGCATTGTGCTGATTATATTGTCATGCTAGTGTGAATTAGTTCAAAAATGTCTGATTTCAGGCAGAAGCTTGTAAAAGTTTTTCACAAGCTTTAAAGAAATGCCCCAGTGGTATGTTTGCAGAGATAAAATATGATGGTGAAAGAGTGCAGGTTTGTATTTTGATCTTCTTTTGCTATTGTTGGCATTCAATGTCTGGTCCATTCAATTTTTTTTATGCTGATCAAAGTTTTGTTGATGTTGAAGGTTCACAAGAGTGGCAACGACTTTCAGTTTTTCAGCCGAAGCCTTAAGCCAGTTCTTTCACACAAGGTTATAAAAATTTGTATTGCAAATATATATGAGTGATGTTTTAGAATTAGATGACTAAATAAAAAGACACAAGATTCCCTGCGACTCTGAGTTTCGTGCGTATGCACTCATCAGGCAGATTTAATAAAGAACAGACTTATTAGCTAGCTACATATACGGTACATTGTACATGTTTACGATAAGTAGAACAATGGGGTTCTAATTACAATGGGTGAGAAGGGCGGAACTGTTACAAAATATTCAAGCAAAAGATGTGATTTATGCTTAGCAGAAAACCTTCATATAATTAAACGCAGCAACAACAATCTACTGAATAAACGATCCGAGCTTGTATCCAAATGTCGACATGAAAACAAATCTTATCTCAAGAACAATTGACGCTTATCCTACACAATAGCTATTGTATTGCGCTTGTTTAAGCTTAGCCAGTCTTACATCACACCCCCATATTTTGTAATAGTTCTGCCCTTCTCACCCATTGTAATTAGAACCCCATTGTTCTACTTATCGTAAACATATAGCTAGATAATAAGTCTGAACTTCATTAAATCTGCCTGATGAGTGCATACGCACGAAACTCAGAGTTGCAGGGAATCTTGTGTATTTTCATTTAGTCATCTAATTCTATACACCGCTCTACACAAATGTGTATTGAGCACTCTTTAGCAGTGTTTGCTACAGTTTCTCATGATTATGAGTGATGTTTTAAAGTTTCTAAAATATAACTTTCAAAACATCAGAAGCATCTACATGTACTAAGTACATTGCAGTTATTCTGAAGTTTTAGAGAAGATCATATGATTTTTTAAACAGTACTACAAAACACTGAACAAAAATAAATTTTTTGATCAGTCATCATCTTAATCTAAGCAAATAACCAAAATATTATACAAAAAACAAATTGCTCTATTCCTTGGAATGCTACATGTACATGTACCTACTGTCTGAGGTCTAATATTGCAACAAAAATACTACGTTTCTCAGTTGAGTACGGCACTAGGAAGTTTCATGACAAAGTTTCAACGTTTGAGTTCCTATGTAGTCAAGGGCAACTTTCTTTGTTTCCAAGAGTAACTTTTAGGGCCTTGACTTCATGAGCGATGAAGCCCGCCAAAATCTTTGAATGGTAATGGTTAAATCAAACTGGTGACCTTTACCAGTTAAATGACATCAAAACCAAAAAGTTGCCTTATAGTTTGGAAACGAAGCAAGTTCCCCCTGAACAACATGGGAACTTTAACGATAAACTTTGTCACCAAACTTGCCTCATGTCGACTCGACTGAGAATCGCAGTATCCATGTTTTCAGAGCAGGAGTGTGAAGCACTGTGCTTCTGTTTATACAACATGGAAAATCAAAATGGTATTGGCTTTCCTCATTCCAGGTGTAAGTTTTCCTTTGGAATGTTCATTGCCAAAATACATGTTGTCTGTAGTCCTAATAAAATGAATTAATTAAATTATGCTTTGTATCGAAGGTGGATACAAAACATGAATGATGTGTCCAAAAACTCTGCCTCTTTTAAGAGACAATCACCATGGGTGACCTTTTTGTCTCATGACAGTGTCTCTTTGTCAATATTAGGTAGCTCCCATTAAAGATTTTCTCCCAAAGGCCTGTCCCCATGGCAACAGCCTAATATTGGACAGCGAGGTAAGAAAATATACTCAGTCTGATAGTGGTACATGTAGAAAGCTATGATTCATTCAAGCTTGCAGTTTGTGGGGCCCTGCTCAGAAAGAAGCAACAAGAAGGAGATGTAGATTGGCAAAATTTGAAATGACAAAATAAATTATAATGGTAAACCACAAACAGCAGGCTGTAGCTTGTCATAAGAACGTGAAAGTTCTTTTATTCTAACTTGCTTTGACGCTTTGTGGATGTTTCTTGATATCTGAAGCAAACAGACAAGCAAGTTTTAATATTTAATTTTTGGCAAAATGCACCTGTCAGTCCCACATTTTCCACAAACCATACAGCTAGCTGTTAACTTAATGCATGCTACCCCGAATCTCACTGGTAGTAGAGAATAAAGAATCGTGATGAAAGATACAGTAATGCTACATTTATGCATTGGGAAGTAAGGAGACCAATATTGGCTGTTTATGGTCATAGCAGGATATTTTTTACCTGAAGCAAGTGCATTTGAATGCAGGACCCTACAATGTAAAACCTGTAGCTATGTTGCCTTCTGGTGTTTCCAACTGTATTTGCCGTAAAGTGAACAATAAATTTTCTGTTCCTACATGTATTTGCCTCCCTCTCCGGCCTTGTGTTCCACTTAAAGAGTTGTGTCTAACAACAGACAATTGATTTTTATCACTCAATGAGGCCAGTTTAGGGGTGAAAGTTTAAAAATAATAAATTAGGCTAGGCTTTTCCCCCAATTTCAATTGAAAGTGTTAGTACATTGTAGTCTTTATCATTTTGTTGAACATGACACTATTATTATGTTTCTGTCTTTATGAATAAAATAATTACTGGCAATATTATTTGTAAATAACATTAAAATATATTTATAAATAATTAATGTTTTTTTATCTTTGCCCTCATTGGACCATGTACATTGTAAATATCAAGGTTGTTTTTAAATTATTTCCTTTTAATAGGTGTTACTTGTTGATACCAAGACAGGCAAACCTCTGCCATTTGGTACTCTGGGAATCCACAAAGTATGTAGCAAATGTAGATTCTTTGACAACTGGAAACAAAAGAAACTGTTTTCTTAGTTTCTTTTTTTTTTGCAATATGTTTTGTCATTGTGAAATAATTTTAAATACTGTACTTATGCAAGCTGCAATCCTGGCAATATACCTCAGAGTCTTATTGCCTCCTTTTCTGCTTATCTCTTGAATTTTACAACACGAGGCTGGTACTCAGTGGGCCCTTTATCTACTGCAATAATAAAAGCAATAATTGATAAAATAATAATTAATATATATTTTATCAGTTAGTAAGGAGTGTGAAAGCCAGTTGAAGTTTGATTGTTGACATAGCACATAAAGTTCACATTGTGTACCGGTTCAAATATTTTTTACTGTTGCCCTCTTTGCCTGAAAGACTGCATACTTATCTCTTTGCTTCATTAATTCATAGAAATCGGCTTTCAAGGATGCAAGTGTATGTTTGTTCATCTTCGACTGTCTTCAGTTTAATGATGAAAACCTCATGCAAAAGTAGGTTTAATACCTGTAGGAGAAAAACGATCAGTTTTATTGACTGAACAATCTTTAAAACTGCTATTTCTCAAGCTTAGGCAAAAAAATGTTTAAAACCCTCAGATGAGTTGAAAACTTTTCCCTTTTTGTTTTTCTCTTTGTAACAGTCTTAAGCCTTGTTTTAGAGTATGATAAGGAATGTTAGACACAGAAGATCAAAATTGAACTGGTGTGAAAAATTGTGAACCAAAAAAAGAAAAGATTTGAATCACAACACAATATTTCCAACTGATTTTATTAATAGTCAGTCACTAGTATGGGTTCTTTTAAACCTACGTACCTTTAGTTACAATTAACCCGAACTCACGGTAATTTAAGTCGTGTTCATCTGTTTTAACGTTAATTTTCGCGCTGTTAATTAAGTTGTGCGTTAATTTCGGCGACCTTACATGAAGTTACCATTGTTTTCCCCCAAATCTGTGACACAGTCCAGACCTAGCCAAACAATATATTTTATTCGCGCACTTTATTTCACATCAATCTTCCACACTAGTAAATCTTTTACTGTACTTCAACTACATTTTCTTCATGTTCTCAACAAATTCTTTTTTATGGGAGGGGGGTGGGTGAATGTAGCAGATGCGTTTATTTCCCACATTTTGAAAATTTAGCCTCTCTTTCGCATTAATAGCCTTTTTTGGGAAGCAAAATTCCCAACAAATCGTGTTAATTTCAAATACATTTGGGCCCAATTCCATTAGTAGGGCTAACACTCACATGGTTTACATGGGTAGAATATAGCACTTCTTCACATTACGCTCAAATAGCTAATTTTTTTCAATGAAATTGACTACCCTGCTCTCTATTTTCTCCTTGTTCCGAGATGTTTTCGTTCGTGGGCACTAGCTTTTTACCTACCTTTACCGTAATTTCAAACCATGCATTATATTTTTCTGTACAATCATGTTCACAATTACATGACTTGTAGTTTTCCCTGGGAATTCCCTTGGTAGATTTTACTGTCCAACACCAGACGATTTTACTCGTCAATGGAGGCCGTTTTTAACAACCTCCTCTTTAAATAAAATTTATTATCCATTTTCTTTGTTTTCCAGGAACATGAAAGAAAGGCGTCAAATCTTGGAGAAAAATGTCACTGTAATCCCCAATAAAATAATGCTGTCAGAAACAACTTTTGTCAAGGTACAAATACAATTTTCGTTTCCACAAGAGTAATTTTGTGTTTAAAAGTGAAGTTTTTCGTTTCAAAAATATGTATTACATGCGCTTCTGGAGGCACCGTGGAACGCATTACATGTATTAATTTTTGT